>NC_056742.1:99950248-99957748 GCF_019279795.1 Protopterus annectens
CTGTTTGTAAGCTCCTGAGCATTCAAAGCCTTTCTGTGTTGGAGGGAAACCTTCTAGCTTATCAATGGGAGTGGTAAGCACTAGGTAACCTATCTACCACAATAAGGAGTGGTTCTAGCCCAGAAATTGTAGTTATTGGCCATTTGGGAAGTTTTTCCATCTCTCTCAACTTTGATTTAAAAGACCGGATTTGCTCTTGTTTCCACCTTTTCCTGTAACTAGTCTAGTCCAGATACATATTTGCTGTATCCAGGACTACCACAAATCACTTTCCAACTCAAACCAAGTAACAAAATAGCACGGAGAGCACTTCCAGCAGAAAACGTTTAATGAATTTAGAGCTTTCGTCAGTCCATTCACAATGACTTCATCAGAATAAACAACAGTAATTCCAGGCACATTATATTTGCCCAAATTACTAATAATTATATTCCCAATTAACCAATTAGTCAATAAGCTCCTACATTCTAAAATTTAAAGTAACATTTACTGTTTCCTACCTAATCGTAAAACTTAATACAATATGTGCATTTTAAATAACAGTTTCACTATAAGTCATCTTAACTGCTAACTACATATATTTTTCTACAAAATTTGTAAAATAAGTGTACCATAAAATTCAATTGCTATCATAAAATACCAATAAATCTATAAATACTAAAAGTATTGTTATAAGTGGAATTCAGATTTTAACTTCAAATATCTAGCCAGGGACGCAGCCTCATTCATCCCAGGAGGGTTGGTAGCATTCACCCTCAATTGCCAGATCAATTCTTTATATTCTAAAAATGTTTTACTAGGTCCCCCTCTTTCATTAAATTCAACATGCTCCAGAATAAAAACATTTAAATTGTGTTCAGGGAACTTGCTAAGATGTTTGGCAGGGGCATTGTTGTTGTTGTTGCCTCTACCAATGTCATATACATGTTGGTAAATGCATGTTCTGAAGGTGTTTTTTGTTTTCCCTATATAGTATCTTACACACATAATGCAATATACACCACATTCTTGGTACCACAGTTACTTTTGTGCCAAGACCTGGTAGTACCATACTGTGGTATTTCTACCTTATCACCTTCTGGAATATATTTACATTGAGAACAATGGCCACACTTTCTTGTAAATCCACTACTTTGGGATCCCGGCCCCTCCTTCTTTCATTCCAACATGTTCTTAATACTGGTGTTCTTTTTATAAACTACTGCAGGTTTTTCCCCTCTCTTATTTCCCACCTGTTCATCATTCTTTAGTACAAACCAATTCTTGTACAAAATGTCTTCAATTTGTGGAAACTGGGGGGGGGGGGTAAATGTCAAAATCATTGTGTTGTTGAAAGTGTTTTCATTATTATTCCTATTGAATCCTATATTGTTCTCATTATCAACTACACCTTGTGGGTCAACCTCTATGCCAAGCCCCAACAATGGAAATAAATACCCTGACATTCTCTTGTAGGTGACCTCTTTCAAAATTGGTCCCACAAACTCCTTTGGGTATCCTCTCCTAGCCAACATATCCAATAGAATATCTCTTTCATAGTAAAACATATCCAACTCACTGACCATCCTTGCAAGCCTAATCCCTTGTCCCTTAACCAGGGATCTTTTTTTGATGTATAGGTTGGCCAATTTCAAAGTGCAGTAGAGAATTTGAATATGTTGGTTACCTATATTTAGTTGAGGTAAATTTCTTCAAGTCTCTGTTCTTCCTAATCTGGGTGTCTAAATAATTAATATACTCTAGACTGGTGTCCATTGTAAATCGCAAAAAAGTGGTGTTGGAATTGAAAAAGTTAAGAATTTCTTTTAGTTGGTCCTGGCTGCCTCCCCACAAAATCAAGATATTATCCAGGTACCTGCCATAAAATTTACATAATTTGTAACCCTCAGATGGAAAAACCCTGGTCAACTCCCATTGTGTCAGCATTATGTTTGCAAACACAGGTGCACAAGCTGCTCCCATAGCAACACCTGAGATCTGTCTAAATAGCTGACCCTCAAAAAGATGTAGTTGTTTTCAAGGATAAGTTCAATTAGAGTCCTGAATGTGAGTATTATGGTGTGTGCATACTGGGTATTGCTACACAAAAAATCATAAAACCATTCAACACCTTCAGAATGCAGTATGACATTGAAGAGGTCTTTCACATCTGTTGTCACAAAAATGTTATTGTCACAATATAAATCCTGTTTAATCTTTCTGAGACAATCGAATGAATCTTTAATTATATCAGAAAATTTATTCAAGCTGTCTTTCAACTGATAATCAAGAAACTTAGCTATAGTCACAGTCTTTGAAGCTTTAGCATCTACTATGAGTCTTAAGGGGTGGGTGGTATCCTTGTGGATCTTTGGGATTCCAAATATTGTTGGAATCCTCGGATTGGTCTATACCATAAACTCATATTCATGTTTTAGAATCTGATCATTTATCAATAATTCATACAGAGTAGTGTCTATATTCCTATAGGCTATATTGAGTTAATTGACAGACACCTGTTCATAACAATCCCCATACAAATGGCTCAACATGCTATCCACATATCTCTGCTGATCCATCACCACCAACCACCCCACTTGTCCAGCTTCATGACCCTGATAGATTTGTCATTAGTGATGCTAAGTAACAAGTTTTTTTTCTACCTCCATTAAATTACCATTATCACTGTGGATTTTTTTATGTTTTCAAATTGTTCTAATATCATTGGTACACATCATTTCAAAAAGTTGCAACATGGGATGCAAGGGGGGGTTGTATACACTGGTCTTTTTACACATTAAAGCATGGTGGTTGTTAAAATTTCCATTCATTGCCACACTTAAATTGAGTTTCCTAATATACACCATAAAGTCTAACAATGTTCTGGCCACACAAGCATTTTTCATAGGTACAAAATTGAGTCATCTGTGGAACAGGTTAGCCAATTCTTCAGTAACCTGGATACTACTCAAATTAAATATTTTAAAATCCTGGTATTCATTTTGTACAATGTCACAACTGGTCACATCTGTGCCTGTGGCAAAACACTCTGTCTCTACCAATTCCTGGCATTTCCCCTCCCTCTCCCCCCCCTCGCTGTCCCAAATGCCCCTCTCCCTCACCATGGCCATTCCAGGGACTCCTGGAATATGGCCGGTTCTTGTTGAAGTTGTGTTGTAAATTCCGGATTCACTCCGATCTCCTGGGGGGGGGGGTCCCTAAAGGGGCATTCTCACAGTTAACATTTTCGTCCTGAAAGTCATCAGTGTTATCCCTTCCCTCTCCCTCATGTAGAGAACCATCATCCATGATGTCTAACTGTTCAGGATTATTTACTAAATTGCCCTTAGGCAAAGGATAAGCCTGCCCTAGTTCATACTGTCGTCTATCCCTTTCAAGCTTTTTACTTTTTTTATCCTTAATACTAGAAATATTCTTGTCAACATTAACAAAAATGGCTTTGTATTCATTAATTTTCATTGAAAAACATAGATCTTGTTTTATCTGTTCATCCAACCTACTGACAGCATCTTTTAATACATTAAATTTCCTGTCATTGTATTTTAATAAAAGTTCTAACAGCTCACATCCATGTCTGTTAAACATTGTCAGTAAGTCAGTGTGCAGTTCAGAACTGTTGACTAAACCATTAAGGAACTTCCAACATCTAAGGCCCTTTAGGATTTGTTCCCATTTCAGACACTCCCTTAAATAATGGTTTTCAACTTGCAATTTCCTCAGTTTAAACACATCTTTCTCTAAAACTTTCAGTTTTTGGTCAACAGTACCTTGCACAATTGATGATGCTAAAAAAACAAAATCCCAGTGTCCATCTCTATTAATCCAGTCCGCAATGATAAATCCTTGCTGTGATTCACTGTTGTTGTTAAAAAAGCTTCTTTGAGCCTGCTGGACATTAATTCATTCAAGGGAGACATGCCTCCTTCACCCTGAGGCCCAAATGTGGTCGGGGAGGTGTTCAATTTCCTCCCAAAGCCAATCAGTTGTTGAGTCAACACCCCGATAAGTGAAGACAGGTTCCCTATAGCTCTCACCATCTCGTCTGTGGAACCGACAGCTCCAAGTGTAGTTTCTGTACCAATCTCCATAAACTACCACAAATCACTTTCCAACTCAAACCAAGTAACAAAATAGTACTAACACTTCGAGCTGAAAATGTTTAATGGATTTAGCACTTTCATCAGTCTGTTCTCAATGACTTCATCAGAATAAACAGCAGTAATTCAAGGCACATTATATAGCCCTGAATTCCTAATAATTATATTCCCAATTAACCAATTAGTCAATAAGCTCCTACATTCTAAAATTTAAAGTAACATGTATTGTTTCCTACCTAATCATAAAACCTAATACAATAAATGCATTTTAAATAACAGTTTCACTATAAATCATCTTAATTGCTAACTACATATATTTTTCTACAAAATTTGTAAAATACGTGTACCATAAAAGTCAGTTGCTATCATAAAATTCCAATAAATGTATAAATACTAAAAGTATTGTTATAAGTGGAATTCAGATTTTAACTTCAAATAACTAGCCAGGGACACGACCTCATTCAACCCAGGAGGGTTGGTAGCATTCACCCCCTCAATTGCCACATCAATTCTTTATATTCTAAAAATGTTTCATTAGGTCCCCTTCTCTCATTAACTTCAACATGCTCCAAAACAAAAACATTTAAATTGTGTTCTGGGAACTTGCTAATATGTTTGGCAAGGGCATTGTTGTTGTTGTTGCCTCTACCAATGTCATATACATGTTGGTAAATGCGTGTTCTGAAGGTGTTTTTTGTTTTCCCTATATAGTATCTTACACACATAATGCAATATACACCACATTCCTGGTACCACATTTACTTTTGTGCCAAGACTTAATAGTACCATACTATGGTATTTCTATCTTATCACCTTCTAGAATATATTTACATTGAGAATAATGGCCATACTTTCTTGTAAATCCACTACTTTGGGATCCTGGCCCCTCCTTCTTTTGTTCCAACATGTTCTTAATACTGGTGTTCTTTTTATAAACTACTACAGGTTTTTTCCCCTGTCTTATTTCCCACCTGTTCATCATTCTTTAGTACAAACCAATTCTTGTACAAAATGTCTTTAATTTGTGGAAACTGGGGGTAAATGTCAAAATCATTGTGTTGTTGAAAGTGTTTTCATTATTATTCCTATTGAATCCTATATTGTCCTCATTATCAACTACACCTTGTGGGTCAACCTCTATGCCAAGCCCCAACAATGGAAATAAATACCCTGAAATTCTCTTGTGGGTGACCTCTTTGTGTTTGCGCTTGTTTCCCATCTTTCCTGTAACTAGTCTAGTTCAGGTACAGATTTTGTATATCCGGGACTGTTTGTAAGCTTCTGAGCCCCCCCCCAAGACTTTCTGTGTTGGAGGGTAGCCTTCTAGCTTATCAGTGGGAGTGGTAAGCACTAGGTAGCCTATTTAACACAAGAGTGGTTTCTGGCCCAGAAATTGTAGTTTATTGGCCGTTTGGGCAGTTTTTCCTATCTCTTTCAACCTTCTGGTTTAAAAGCCCGTGTTTGTGCTTGTTTCCCACCTTTCCTGTAACTAGTCTAGTCCAGATACAGCTTTGCTGCATCCTGGACTGTTTGTAAGCTCCTGAGCCCCCAAAGCATTTCTGTGTTGGATGGAAGCCTTCTAGCTTATCAGTGGGACTGGTAAGCACTAGGTAACCTATCTACCACATAAGGAGTGATTTTGGCCTAGAAATTGTAGGTATTGGCCATTTAGGCAGTTTTTCCATCTCTCTAAACTTTGATTTAAAAGCCCACATTTGCATTTGTTTCCACCCTTTCCTGAAACTAGTCTAGTCCAGATACAGATTTGTTGTATCCAGGACTGTTTGTAAGCTCCTGAGCCCCCAAGCCTTTCTGAGTTGGAGGGAAGCCTTCAATCTTATCAGTGGGAGTGGTAAGCACTAGGTAACCTATCTACAACATAAGGAGTGGTTTCTGGCCTAGAAATTGTAGTTATGGGCTGTTAGGGCAATTTTTCCATCTCTCTCAACTTTCTGATTTAAAAGCCACATTTGCACTTGTTTCTTTCCTGTAACTAGTCTACTTCAGATACAGATTCTTGGTTTTAGAACTTGAATTTGCTTATTCGCACTCAGCACTTGTTCAGAACTTGTTGTAAGCTTATCAGATTTTAACTTTATTTGCCACAATGTTTTTCTTTGCTCCACATAATTCCTAAAGTCACCCCCTCCTCAAATCTGACTTGCATACTTCTATTTTCAGTAATGGAAGTATGTAAGTCAGATTTGAGAGTGGGGGGGTGACTTTAGGAATTATGTGGAGCAAAGAGAAACATTGTGGCAAATAAAGTTAAAATCTGATAAATTTCCAGGCTTAAATGATGCCATTAATATTAAATGTTTTTTAAGAAACCGTAAATTATGTATTGACAAAACTATTGAATTGAAGTTATTTAACTGAAGTTTGCTGGTCATGTTACAATGTATTAGTTTTTAATTGTTTAACTGTTTAATTGGATAATTGTTTGATGGAGAAAGTATTTATTGTGCTTTTAGATCTCAACGTGTTATTCTGATGAAGTCTTTCGACTAAAGCGTTCATTAAAAAGTAGTACGCTATTTTTGCCTTTGCTGTTTTTTTTCCTTTCCTCGACCAAGGTTGTTTTTGGTTTGTTTGTTTTGTGGTTCATCACCTGTGTTTTACTTGTTGTAAGCACTAAATAAACTACAAACTACTACAGCACTTAACCTTCCTCATTACCTAGAGGAAAACAGTTACTTTCCTCACTTGCTTAGAGAAAAACAGCTCCTGTACTCACTTTCCTCTCTTGTCTAGAGGAAAATATTTTTATATTTAGGCATGTCCAAGGGTCAGCTCCAGTGTTCTCTCCTGTCTATCTGATCTGGCCATCTTGGGGCAATGTAGCAATTGCCTCATGTACACAGACAACCCTCTCCTCTTACCACCCAACACTACAACCTGTGAGAGATGCACTTATCTAGCCAAACTGGAGGTAAAGCTCTCTCCATCCAAGAATGAACTTGACAGTCTAGAGGAAAAGTTAAACACTTGCACCATACCACACTCATCACATAGTCCCACTAAACCTGCACCAACAAAATCCACACATAGAAACACAAAAACATTTGCAGAGGTTCTCACTAATAATCTGCTCAAGCAATAGAGACCTCCAAAGCAGAAATGCAATCAACCTCCACCCCCCAACACAACCCAAATGACACATAGCCCACAGACTCAGTGTGCCACTCAACCACAGGCCATAAGGCAAAACAATGTACCCAACACACTAGTCATAGGTGACTCCATAGTCAGGTACAGTGATGTCACACTCACCAGGCTAAACAAGGAGAAGGTTACTGTCAGCTGCTTGTCAGGTGCCAGGATTCGCCACATAACCCATGCACTCAGGTCACTCCACAACAAGTACAAATATGACTCTGTCATTGTCCATGTTGGTGTGAAT
>NC_056742.1:99967682-99972682 GCF_019279795.1 Protopterus annectens
CATAAAACAGCAAATTAATGACATCATGTAATAAGTTTATTTAATTTCCTGTACATAACATGCCTTTATGTGCTCTCACTATAGTAGCAAGGGGTGTGACTATACTGTAAAAGACACTTGGGTATACATGGGTAGTATCACATGTTTTTTGTTTTTATTATTTTTGTATACATGGGTAATATCACATGTTATATGCACTCACACTTGCATGTTACACCAGCTACAGTACACTGGTGGATGAATATGATTCCACACATATTGTATTATGAAATTAATACTTTTGACTCTGCTTTTCCATGTAAGAATAGATTGCCTATTGTAGTAATCCAACCATGCACCTCTGCATGCAGAGCTGGGACTCTGAGTACTACACTATCTTGTTCTTGGTGTTTCAGCTGTATGTTTTTATGCATCCCCTACTGGATATTAATATGATATTATTATTATATTAAGTGTAGAGTACTATGTTTTTTGGCCATGTCATTGAGGACTGCTGTCATGTAGTAATGGCATACATTTCAGTTTCAGACTTCTATCCTTCAGGACATACATCCTAATACATAACATGTTTGCGGTCCACTTTCTGTCTGTCTTCTGTGCAGATGTGCAGATGTCAGGTATTGCTAAGGACATACAACTATGTAGGTGCCCACATAGTTGTGTGCTGTGGGCCTGGACACGGCTGCTAGCTCCAACAAATGGGACATCCTTCATGTGGGCCTTGGCCCTTTTATTTGCCTGTGTGAGGGACATTACAGAGGTGGTGGACTACAGATTCACAGACAGTAGATGGGAATACTTCACAGGACAAGACATTTGGAGACAGCACAACAATATTGGGGACATATCTCCAAATTGTGAACATATTCTATGTCATCATAAATGCTGTTATACGCATGGTGGGTTGATAGGTTGACAGGGTTTGTGTGGACATGCATTTAGTGAGTGACATCATGTCTGACAGTAATATGTCTCTGAGATACATCTCCACTAGCAGGCTGTCCACAGAGTGGCCACATGTTTGCCTGTTATGTTTTGTCTGTTCCCCAGACAATTGTTCTCCTTGGAAAATCAGTCAGGACTCTGGGGAATGCACTCAGTAAATACTAATATCCATTGGCATTACTGGCTTCATATTCCTCATAAATGATATGTTACAACAAACCCAGTAACACCAACAACTGTCTAAATTTCTGACAGCAACATGTCCAATCTACACCTGTGTTTGTGCCTCTGTCCCCCAAATGATGTCAGGCTTTGTCCAGATGTCATGCACTATGAGGCTCAGAAGTATTTAGTATCATTATTTTTTGCCTTCTTTCCTGCTACCATACCAGTGATGTTGTAGACCCACAGACATGTTACAGGGAAGAAGCCATAGATATCAGTCCTGAGCCTGTACATCCTGAGGTGAATTGTACATTTGAAAGGTCTGTGTATGTCTGGCTATTGTTGACAGACTGTCAGGATTGTGTACATATGTAATGTGTACATGTTATTTGGGCTGTGTATGGCGGGGGTAGATGTAAGTGCTATGACTCCTTTTTTATTTGACTGTGCCTGCTGCTCCAATATCTGCTGGTCTATTGGCTGTATGCCTTTGTAGGGGCAGACTATGATGTGTTCTGCACCATGGTCAGGATTCAGAGTACGCTGAGAAATGGGCCACTATATGTAGGGGTAGTGTGTGACTGGAAAACTATTATGTATTTCTTCACACGTTCCGTATACTCTACTCTTCACCTGACCTACTGGTATATGACTGTGACTGTGGTGGAATTGGTTGTGGGTATGCACTTTCACAGTGGTGTGTGATTTTTGGTGCTGTTTACTCTGCAAGTTTTTTTAGTATGTTCCTTTAAGTTTGGAATATGCGATTGGCGCCAAAAAACAAATAAAAAAGCCAACTGATGATTAATTAATTGATTCTGAAGAAGTCCACATTGCAGTGGATGAAAGTGCTAGATCCGTTATGCTTTTGGAACCTATGTTATTTTAAGTACAATAAATTGGTGGTATTATTGCTGGTTGGAGTGAGCTTTATCCTTCGGTATCCTATTAATAGTGTTTATATCTTTGAATTACGTTGTTGCAGTTTTTAAACACTATTTCTTCGGTTGTTTATTTTTGGTGCTGTAACATCCCTGTAGTGCCTGACATCCCAAAGGGGTATACAGCACATTCTTTGACATTGAGCTAAAGGTCATGGCTATGACACCAGTCATTGGTCTCAGTGAGGCCTTTCTGTAGGATGTCAACATCACTTGGGTAGTTAATAGTTCCCAACTTGCAGTTATCTGCAAACATTGCATGTACTCCCACTTATGCCAATTTGGTTTTGGCAAAATGGGAGGAAAATTATATTTTGAACTCTGAATTTAGTTCCTGCTGGATTCTTTATCGAAGATTTTTGGATGATATAGTCATTTGTTTGGACAGCAGGTAAAAAGAAGTTTGAAGAGTTTATGAAATATATGAGTGAAACTACTAATTTTTTGAAGTTTACTCATAAAATATCAAATGAAACTTTGCAGTATCTAGATTTAGAATTATGCGGTGGTGGTGCTCCGGTAGCATTGTCACCTCACAGTAAGACATTGTCCTGTTCGATTTTCAGCTAAAGTGTCTTCCGTGTGGAGACGTGTGAATGGGCGTGCCTTCGTTGAAGGTTGTACGTCAGGGCTGGCAACTCGGTATGTAAAAATCTACTGCCAATCATTAGCAGACTGGAGTTCCGCTGTGGCGACCCCTAACCGGGAAAAAGCCGAAAGATACAACATAAGGTCGATAATAAACTAGAAACTAAGATATATAGAAAATCTACCTTTTGTAACTCCTTCCTTCATTATCAGAGTGCACATCCCCTACATTGTAAGAAAAATATAGTTAAGGGGCAATTTGTAAGGGGATGTCACATGACTAGCCTTGATGCAGATTTTCTAACAGAATGTAATTTGCTGGAAGAAATGTTTACTGAAAGAGGTTACCCCCTGGAATTTATTAAGAATATCAGATCTGAGGTTGAAGAAGGAAGAAACAATAGATTTAAACCTATCCAGGGGCATATGAAAAAAAGCAAAGAAGGGGATAAACATATGTAAAATAATAAAATAAATACTGTTAACAACTATCAACAAGCAATGATCTTGGAATACAATACTTTGAACGACAACACTAGAAGAATTTTTCAAAAAGAATGGGACAGATTTGGATGGTGTTTCAGGTTTTCCATTCAAGGTTGTATATAAAAACTCGCAGAGTATAAAAAATATTTTGGAAAATAAGAATAGGAAGGCTAACACTAATAGAAAAAGGTTAGGTACATATAAATGTGGACATTTTTCCCCAACGTACTTATATTATGAATACAGACAAGTTTTATTTAGAGAGTAGAAAGAAATGGATTAATAGTACTGATTATTATAACTGTGAAACAAAATGAATAGTTTATTTAGCCACCTGCCTAGTTTGTAGTTCCTTCTTTGTCGGGAAAACAGAAAGAATGTTGAAAAGAAGGATCTATGAACATATTTATGATATGGCAGTTGGCAAGGAAACTAGTGCTTTGTTTAAACATTCAAAGGTATGCACAAAACCTAAATTCTCTTTCCTTGTGTTGGAACAAATTAAAAATGACACTAGGGGAGGCCCATGGGAAGGGAAGATAGAATTTAAGGAATCATGGTGGCAATTCACCCTTGAAGCAGGAAATGTTCCTGGTTTAAATGATTATGTTTCAATACTGCCACTTTTGAAATTAAGGTCTGCCAAACTCTGAAAGGTTTGGAATGTAATAATATGTTTTGGCCATGAGATGACATTGTTCCCTTGTTTTTTCACAGTCCAGAATGCTATATAAAACGAACAGTTAAATTTTTAACTTATATATATTTTTTATATTTTGTAAGTAACATTTATTGAAAACTAAGTTTATGCCCAACATTTATATGTATTATTCATTAAGATCTATTTATTGAAGGCACAAGATTCTATGAGAATGTATACATTATGTTAATATGGTTTTAAAGGAAGTTTTAATATTCATGAGCTTTGTATTAACATTCATTGTTTTTTTTTTAAATGCACTTATCTAAATTCATTGGTTCTTATTAATTAATTGTAGTATAAATGATTAATTGATTCAAACACTGGTCATCTGATGAAGTCTTTTCTACTGAGACGAAAACGCGAATTTGATGTGTAAAAGCGTTTATGGAGTATATCTGCTGCATGGTGTGGATTAAATAAAAGAATTTTATATATCTCCTTCGACTTCAGCTTTTACTCTAGCACTCTTTTACTTGCTTTATTGGTTATTTTGAGTGCTTATCCACAGCGTTGTTGATTTATCTGCAAACATTGTCAGCCAGAGTCCATTCATGTTGGCATGGACTTCAGAGAAGTTGATACCAAACAGGAGAGGACCCAGGACCGAACCCTGTGGAACTCCACTCATGACTGGTTGGCAGTCTGACTCGGGGTCAGCTACTTTCACACTGTGGGTTCTGTCTGTGAGACAGTTTTCAACCCACCTACTGTTGTTGGGGTTGATGCATAGCTTAGTGAGTTTATCCATGATTCCTGAGTGGGGAATGTTATCATAGGGCTTGGCCAGATTGAAGTAGGCTGTATGAATCACCTTGCCTTCATCCACAGCTCTGGTGACTGACTCAAAGAAGTTGACCAGGTTGATTGAACAGGCATGATCTACCCTTCACAAAAGCAAACTGTGTGGGATCCTGAGTCTGGAGATTCCCATATTCCTGTTTCTTAGGTCCATGACCATGCATTCCATAGCTTTGCATGACAGCCTTGTCAGGCTAATGTGGCAATACTTCCCAGAGTCTGCAGCCACTCCTCCTTTGTGGAGAGGGATAACTGTAGCAGTGCACAAGTCAGTAGGGACAAAGCCTGAAGTGAGGCTGTGACTGGACAAGGCACACTGGTGAGATGCCACTTCACTCTGTAGTTTATGCAGACAACAGCCAGGGATATTGCCA
>NC_056742.1:99975182-99987903 GCF_019279795.1 Protopterus annectens
ATTGGTAATCTGATGCCCATGAGCCTCCAAATGGATACAGTGGGACTGAGGTTCCCACCCATGGGCAGTCACCACTGCACCTTCACGGCCCTGAAGATAGCTGTGCTGGGGTCTGAGCAGGAGGGGCAGGCTGACTCTCTGGATGCACCACATGGCCCTCAAGCTGATGTAGCAGATCTCCAAATTCCTTGCGGAGCTTGCTAGACACCAGACTCCAGACCTGACTTCGAGTGACAGTATCCTGTCCATGCCTGTGCCCAGGAGGGGGGGATGAGCCCCATCCCTGAGGTGGTTCCACCTGAAGGTGGTGCAGGACCAGCGGATGAGGAGGTCCTGGGGTGGGATGCCAGACATGCTGGGGCCCAGTGCCATGGCCAGATAAGGTGGAAGAAGTGAATCCACTGATATCGGTCTTCCCAGACGTGCTATGGTGTTGTAGTTGTAGAACATATGTTGGTTAGTCATGCAAAACACATTCTAAGATTAGTTATAACAGGATACATGAGTATTCCCATTAACCCAAAACAACAGATTTAAAACAGTTGCATAGCAAACAGAATACATGCATATATGGAATCACAGTGGGAATTATAACGGCATGCTGGTTACATTGATAGCAACTGGCTACCAATGATAGTATTTGAACAGGGGACATTGATAGAAAAACATTTCAACATCTGTAGAACAATAGGACTCATGTCCCAACAATAGGTTTGGTGAAAAACATATCCATCGATTTATGTGTTTAGATTATTGGTGTAGATAAGGTGGGGCAGAGAGAGAGAGAGAGAGAGAGAGAGAGAGAGATGTCAATTAACAACTATATATGCTTGAAGTGCTGACAACTTTAATGATCATTGCTCTAATCATTACTCTACAAGTATTACCTCACTTTACATCAACCTATGGCTTTGGGTTCAGCAGTATTATGTTTGTACACAGTGTATGATTACAGGCTTCTTACAGCTCATTTATACTTTTTTTTTACCTGGCAGACCTGTGGAGGAAATATCTGTTAATACTACCTGACTGTTTCTACACATATTCACATAGTCAAGGTTACATATGTGCAGTCATAACTGTGTGTGTGTGTGTGTGTGTGTGTGTGTTTGTGTGTGTGCTAGTGCCATAATCCACCTTGATTTCTATAGGTCACCCTGGGTGTTGGGTGTAGTGACCACTAGCTGTGACAGCGTGACCCTTAAGGGATATTTCTTGGAGGGGACTACTTGGTGTACGCACTTCTCTTGCTGTCATTTGCTACCTTGGCGGTTGGACAGTGGGTGTTGTACATGGTATATAATTACAGGCTTCCTACAGCTCATTCATACCTTTTCGTACCTGGCAGACCTGTGGAGGGAATTTCTGTTAACAGTACCTGACTGTTTCTACACATATTCACATATTCTTGGATGAGATTATACATACAACTTAATAGCACTCCTGGGATTCGAACTGTGCTGGTGTGGGCAAAAATAGAACACCAGACTGTGTTTCATCACAATGAGCTACTGAGGAACTGCTGATCTGAAGTAGGAGATTCATTTGTCTGCAACCTGTGGAACCTGTGGGTTATGGATCCGATATCGGATCCGAACCGGCATGGTTTTCCAGCTATGGATCCAAGCTCTCAGCTCCTCCCCTCACCCATAATGCCCTGCTCTACCCTCATGACCTCAGATCTCGTTTGCCGCGCATGGTGACTGGATTGGTTTCTCAAGCTCTCAAGCTAAGTGCTAGTTTTTTACGGTTAATATCAGAATTTTGAAGTTTTATTGATTTTTGTGTGAAAGTGTAGGTTTCCCCTTTGATATTTTTACTTTTTAGAGTTAATCTAAAAGTTATTTCCCTCCCCTCGCTGTTGGCGTAGTGTGTGGGTGTTGGGCCTGTGTGTGTATATTGTTTAGTTACTTTAGTTTGGTAACTACTTTATAGATTGGGATGGCAGAACAGCCCAAATCTATATTTTCTAAATGCTCCGAGTGTGGCCATAAGCTTTCCCCAGCTGATGGCCACACTGGTGTTAGATGCCTGGGGTTGAACACCTCACATCTGGATGTTCCATTTGTGCAGGGTTCAACCCCAGGGCATTGAAGGAGCGGAGGTCCAAGCTTGTTTTGGCGGGCCTTTACCGCGGACTCGGCTCCGACCTCCGCTCCTTCGGGAGTAACCGTGCTCACGGGTTCTTCCTCCGTGGCACCCCGCTCCTCCTCCTGGGACTCAACCTCCGCTTCTGGTTCGAGGAGAGGGATGCTAAGAAAGGACCGGAGGAGAAGCACCAAGCGGGGCCGAGACCTCTGTTTCGCCCCGCCAGCCAAGCTGGCTTCTCCCCGCCCGCTGTCGGCGCCATTGTCGGCTCGGTCTCCTCCTTCTCGGGTCTCCCAGTGTGCTTTTCACCGGGACCTGAGGAGGAGGAGACCCGATCTCCGTCGAGGCTATCGAGGAGGCACTCCAGGCCTACCTCGGTAGCCTCGTCGAGATCCACGTATAGCCTTTTCGGATGCTGACCTGGGCCGGAGGATGAGAGGGTTCAGCCGGGCCCAGATGCAGATGGAGTGCTTTGCCTCCCCCTCTGGGGAGCTCAACACCCTTTTTCAAACCTATTGCTCCTTCTCCGACCCGCTATCCGGGTTCGAGCAGCTGGAGCCGAGCAGCCGAGCCGGGGTGGGTCGGCGCCGATAGTACTTGGTACTCGGATCCGACCCTGCCCTCGAGTGCATCGGATCCGACCTTCGGAGCCTGGATCCGAGCCTCGGATCCGGGGATCAGTGCTCCTTCGGCGCCGCCTGTGTCGGAGCGCACTATCCCGCCGGATCCGGCGCGCGGCCCGATCCACTCTTCGGATCCGAGGGGAGCTGATTGTTGGATCCTTTGGTCGAGGTCGGCTCCCCGGCGCTTTGATGTAGTGGAGAGGGCCCTGTTGAGGGTCTCCGGACCCCGGCACTTGTTTCGGCTCCGTCCAGCTCCAAGGCCTCTGCACTGGGCCAGGCTTCCACCATCCGCCCTTGGGACAGCCCGCTTCAGCCCCAAGTTGCTCCAATGGAACATGTTGCTGCTTGCAGGAGTCCTCTGACAGCCCCCAGAGGATGTCCCTCGCAAGCATACGTGCAAAAGGAGGCACATTGACTCCCAGTCTCTCACGGAAGACACGGACTTGGAGGAAGGGAAGGCTCCCCACGGTCACCCGAGGATGTCTCATTTGGAGACATCATGGAAATGTCTCATTATAAGGGGGTGGTCCCCAAGTCTTCCTCGGATGAGTCCGTGTTCTTGGAGGCATTTGAAGCGGCCCGTCTACCTCTTGGGTGTCCCCTCCGACCCCTGGTGGACCTCATTACCACCAGGGCGTGGAAGGAACCGGACACCGTGGAGCCAATTCCTAAGAGGCCGATAGGATCCTTAGCCCACTCCGACCGTGCCCATTGGAGTAAGGGGCCTCCGGTAGATGCCATGTTGATGGCGGCGCCACCAAGAGGGAACTTGCTCAGGAGAGTCCTCAGTCCATCCCCCGAGCAAGGAGTCTCGATGATGGACCGCTTGGGAAGCCGGATGTTTAGTTCAGCGACCTTCGGTAAGGGCTGAACTACTTGGCACATGTCATTAGGATGCAGCGAGATCTCATTAAAGAATATGCTGCATCTCCCAGAGTCCATGTCGGAGGAGGACAGGGTACTGCACTCCACCCGCATGGCCACTCTTAGGTCAGTTACTAATACCTCTATGCGGCTACTCTCCCACGCCACGGAAGGCGCTAGAGCTGGGGCAGGCCTAGTCACCAGACGTCAGGCCTGGCTCCACTGCATTTTTCTGAGCCCTTCAAAGCGCCATTTGCGAACGCCTTTGATGGTTCTGCTCTCTTTGGCAAAACCGTCAAACGCTGACCCAGAGCGAGAAGGACGGAAGACGCTGTCTGCCGTCGGAATCTGCTTCTCTGCACCCCAGAGGCCCTACTCTAGGAACCAAAAGGGTCAGAAGAAGATGTGGTTCGAAGTCGCAGCAGTCCCAGCCTGCTCCGGACAACCAGTCCTTCCGTGGCAGAGGAGGACAGGGAGGACGCCGCCCTAGAGGCAGAGGGGCTCCCAGAAACTTCGGGTCCAGGAACCTTTCTCTGAGCGGCCAGCGCAGCAACCCTGAGGTTGCCCGACTGCTCCACTCTGGAGGCAGTCGGGATCGCTGGGCACCTAGCGCATGGGAGTCCATAACATCAGACCGCTGGGTTCTCCAAATCATATCCAGAGGATATCGCATCCCCTTTCTTCACCTTCCAAAGTTGAAGTCCCTCCCAGACGTCCCACCCGGTCAACGGGAGGCAGCTTTTGGCAGAAATTGGCCATCTGCTAAAGAAAGAGCCATCCAGCCGTCCCCAGACCAGATCGGATCAGGGTTCTACTCCAGGTTCTTTTTAGTGCCAAAGAAGACGGGGAACTAAGACCAATTCTAGACCTTTCTCTCTTGAATCTGGCAGTCCCCAAAGAAAAATTCAATGGTCACTCTGCAATCTATTCTCCCCTTCTGGGAGAAAATCACTGGATGTGCTCGAGACCTCAAAGACGCGCACTACCACATCCTGATGGACAGGCGCCCAGGAGGTTCCTCCGCTTCCGGCTGGGAGCCAGTCACTACCAGTTCGGGTCCTTCCCTTTGGTCTCACCACAGCCCCCAGGGTGTTCACCAAAGTATTAGCAGTGGTAGCGGCCCACCTGAGGCTTCAGGGGTACAGGTCTTTCCCTACCTGGACGATCATTTCTTACCCCAACAAGGCATCTACTTTTATTGGCCTTGAGACTCCTTTCTCCATCTTGCTCCTTTCTGGGCATTACAATAAATACAAAGAAATCCAACCTGGCGCCCACACAGCTCTTAGATTTTATAGGGGCCAGGCTAGACACAAGGAGTTTACGAGCCTTCCTCACTGCGGACAGAGTTCAAAATCTGCAGCTCCAGGTGCGGGCCATTCTCCACTCAAGTTCTGTTCCGGCGGAGTTGGTCCTGAGGGCTCTAGGGTCCATGGCGTCTGCTATAGCACTTCTTCCTCTTGCCAGGCTCAATATGCGAATCCTACAGTGGACTCTCTTAGTACAGTGGTCATACTTTGCTCTCCCCATGAATCATCCCATTGCGATCAGCAAGGCTTGCAAGCGGTCCCTCTTGTGGTGGCTTCACTCCCCAGATCTCCACAGGGGCCGCCCATTTGTGCTTCTCCCCTCTCGCCACGGTGACCACGGACGCCTCCCGCCTCGGGTGGGGGGCATTTTTGGGCGGACCGTCCAAGGCACGTGGAACGATTCAGAGACCTTACTGCATATCAACGTTTCTAGAGATGAGAGCAGTGCTCTTAGCGTGCTAGCACTTCAGGACTTTCTTCCCTTGGGAACTATTACATTCAATCGGACAACATGTCTGTGGTCTGGTACATCAACAAGCAAGGGGGAACAAGGTCTTACCCTCTTTGTCGAGAAGCCATGAGAGTTTGGGAATGGGCAACCTCCACCAACCACTTTCTATAGCAACGCACATTCCGGGTCGGTCCAACATCCTGGCGGACAAGCTCAGTCGCACCATTCTGACCCCTTACGAGTGGTCTCTCAATTGTCAAGTAGCGGAACGCATATTCGCACGGTGGGGAACTCCTTCATGCGATCTTTTGCCTCTCCCTCAAACACCAAGTGCGACAGTTTTTCGCCTGATACCTCCTCCCGGAGGTTCCCAAGAGACGCTCTGGTGCATGCTTGGCCACCCGGTCTTCTGTATGCTTATCCACCCTTGCCTCTGATGCTCCAAGTTCTTCAGAAAGCCTCTCGGGTGGGTTGCAGAATGATTCTCATTGCTCTTTTGGCCTCGACAGATCTGGTTCCCTTCCTAAGGTCTCACTCGGTGAATCCTCCTTGGATTCTAGATCCCATTCGGATCTGATATCCCATCCATCCTGCATACCTCCTCCGAATCTGGACAACCTGAAGCTGACCGCTTGGCTGCTCCAGTTCCACTCTTGATCAGGACTCCCGGTATTTCGTCACCTGTTAAGGCAATTCTGGTGGCAGCTCATAAACCGTCCAATAGGAAGGTCTACCGCAGCAAGTGGAAACGGTTTTCTTTGTGGGCGGAGCGGCAAGGCCTGAATCCCTTCACGGTTCCTCTCCCTTTAGTGCTTGACTTTCTAACCACTCTTTTAACGATGGTGCCAGCAGTTCCACAGTCAAAGTACAACTGGCGTTTTCTCATTATCACATTGGCCAAGACTCTAATCCTCTTATGTCAGCCAAGTTGTGTAAAATTTTCCTTAAAGGTACTTTTCTTCTCAGGCCCCTGTAAAGCAAGCAGTTCCTCCTTGGGACCTCTCTTTGGTTCTCCAGGCCTTGACCGCCTCCTTCGAACCTGTGCTACGGTGGATCTCAAATTCTTGTCTTTCAAGACAGCCTTTTTGGTAGCCATTACATCGCCAAGAGAGTTTCAGAGCTTCAAGCATTGTCAGCTAAACTCTCCTTACTTGGTATCTCATCCGGACCGTGTCTACCTCAGGACCAACCGTCCTTTCTTCCTAAAGTCTTCTGAAGCAAACATCAATCAGTCCATTAACCTCCTGTTTTCTTTGAAATATGAAAATAAAGGTGAATATAAGCTTCACTTTTTAGATGTTCACAGGCAACTTAGATTTTATCTAAACAGGACGGCTGGTCATAGGCAATCCGACCAGTTGTTTATTTCCTTTGCAAAATTTAATTTGGGCAAGCCAATTTCTAAAGTTTCTCTGTCCCGCTGGATTTCACAGTGCATTTTATTGGCTTATCAAGCTTCAGGAAGGCCCGCACCGGAGGGTGTTCATGCCCATTCAACCCGGTCAGTATCTACCTCGCAGCCTTCAAGGCTAGGATTCCTCTAGATGATATTTGTGCAGCAGCCACGCGGGCTTCATCTCATACTTTTATCTCCCACTATAAGTTGGATCTTGCATCTAGGGTAGAGCATCCTTTGGCTCATGTGCTCGAATATCCTTCCATGATGGCCAAGATTCAAGTAGCTGGGGACTCTGTCCCACAGGTTGCAGACAAATGAATCTCCTACTTCAGATTTAGAAGTTATGTACTCACCATAACGTTCCATCTGAGTAGGTGTATTCATTTGTCTGCAACCATCCCGCCCTCCTATCCCCCTGGCCTTTCAGTTTCCTGCATATTATCTGTTACCCTTTTCAGGGTGTTGTTGCTGTTGGCAAACTCGATCTGAGGTCATGAGGGTAGAGCAGGGCATTATGGGTGAGGGGAGGAGCTGAGAGCTTGGATCCATAGCTGGAAAACCATGCCGGTTCAGATCCGATATCGGATCCATAACCCACAGGTTCCACAGGTTGCAGACAAATGAATACACCTACTCAGATGGAACGTTATGGTGAGTACATAACTTCTAATTTCTTTCTTGACTGTTTTCAGTATAATAGTGTGTTGTTTGGACAGTCTCCCTTGCAATTCTGATATTCATACATGGCAGATGCTTGTTATAATCTGTAGTCAGACCTTGACATATTATAGTATGGCAAACAATGGTTAACACAGCATTACTATTCAGGGACCAGATCCTTGTGCATGGAACATTTCTTATAGCTAATCTGTTAACGTCACCATTACACATCTGCATTCAAACTACCATATAGCAAAGTACACACAACATGCCCATTCAACCCGGTCAGTATCTACCTCGGCAGCCTTCAAGGCTAGGATTCCTCTAGATGATATTTGTGCAGCAGCCACGTGGGCTTCATCTCATACTTTTATCTCCCACTATAAGTTGGATCTTGCATCTAGGGGTAGAGCATCCTTTGGCTGGGTGCTCGGAATATCCTTCCATGATGGCCAAGATTCAGGTAGCTGGGACTCTGTCCCACAGGTTGCAGACAAATGAATCTCCTACTTCAGATTTAGAAGTTATGTACTCACCATAACGTTCCATCTGAGTAGGTGTATTCATTTGTCTGCAACCATCCCGCCCTCCTATCCCCCTGGCCTTTCAGTTTCCTGCATATTATCTGTTACCCTTTTCAGGGTGTTGTTGCTGTTGGCAAACTCGATCTGAGGTCATGAGGGTAGAGCAGGGCATTATGGGTGAGGGGAGGAGCTGAGAGCTTGGATCCATAGCTGGAAAACCATGCCGGTTCGGATCCGATATCGGATCCATAACCCACAGGTTCCACAGGTTGCAGACAAATGAATACACCTACTCAGATGGATCGTTATGGTGAGTACATAACTTCTAATTTCTTTCTTGACTGTTTTCAGTATAATAGTGTGTTGTTTGGACAGTCTCCCTTGCAATTCTGATATTCATACATGGCAGATGCTTGTTATAATCTGTAGTCAGACCTTGACATATTATAGTATGGCAAACAATGGTTAACACAGCATTACTTTTCAGGGACCAGATCCTGGTGCATGGAACATTTCTTATAGCTAATCTGTTAACGTCACCGTTACACATCTGCATTCAAACTACCATATAGCAAAGTACACACAACAGTCTTGTGTTTAGACTTTTATTGACAGGTACTTTTACTGATATATATCTTGCACATCAGTATTACTCTGCTAATGACTTGTTTATTCAGTAAAAACAGTACACATTACTAACTACTGGCAGGTGACATTCTACTGCATTCTATTTATTTGCCCTGACTACTGCTAGCTAGATTAGTACTCACCAGCCTTGCAACGCAGCCTTAGCAGCCTGCTGGCATGGGCTTCCATGTTCACAGTCCTCTCTTCTGCAGCTGTGCAGGAGATAGAGAACCATTTATGCATACCTTTCCATGTCATACTTAGGCTGGACTCTGATACATGAGAATTGATAGCAGTACTTACACACTGTTGGGACATTCCGTGCCTGAGCATCTTGGACCCACTGCTCCAATAGGTCTGTCTTCCTTTGCTTCAAGTCAGCATAGTGATGACGGACTTACTCACCAGTTCGAGGGATGGCAGTTGCCCTGGTGCTTATGAGTGAGACTGTCCCAGGCTTCTGCTTTGTATTGGGAGCCCTGATAATGGTCCTGCAGCAGTTGCCCTTCCTGTTTTATTTACAAGGAGTCTAACCAATGCTGCACCCAAAAGTGCACACCTTCTCCAACACCAACCATAGTGCCTGCAGTGATCAGCTACAACTGGTTTGTTTGTATTCCCACCTCTAGGGTTTAAATAGGGCTGGATTCATGTTCTTTGCCATGATTGGTCTATTTTGAATATGCTGAGCTGAGCTAAGCAACGGACAAACCCACTTTATCTTAGATAAGTATTGCTTACAGAGGTAGATACTAAGCACTGTTTACCAGTGCACAAATTTGCTTAGCTACGCTAATTATTGGTAAACATAACAGTTTAGGTGCTGTTTACTCTGGGTAAGAATAGCTGAACATGATTAAGCGATGTTCAGCTTTCATTTTATGAACTATCAGGATTGTGGGATCAATTGCTTCTTAATGCTATCTTATGGATATGTGTGTTTCCCTTCCATGACATTCCTCTATGTTCTTTCATTACATTACATTCTTTTGTGGCTATACTATATGGGACACTTGTGTTTATATTTGGGTTTCACATCTGTGCAACACTGACACCTCACATTTGGACCTGCTACACTACCCTGGTCAACAAATATATATTATTCACTACCTATTTATAAAATGATATCTTTTAGTCCGGTTTCACATATGAGAATGAATGGACTGCATTGGGGCTCAAACTGAATTCCTGCATGTTAAGCGAAAGCTTTAACCACTGCACTCTTCTGCTTTGACTATTTTGGCTGTATATTATTATTTAGCTCCTTTAGATGTTTGCATTCTGCTTTCATAGCTGCGGAGCACGCACACCTACTCAGCTATGCTTAAACTTTATATGGAACAGAAAAAAAAGTTGATATGGTGTTCTATTTTTATTTTCCTTTATGGTATACACATTGCTTTCTGCCTCTTAGGGCAGGACATCTGGACAAAATGTGACCTGATGGGGGGACAAATAGGGACAAATTTTAGATATTGCTCTTGCCAACTTGGAAAGTTGATAGGATGACAGAGGCTTTGCATTGGCATGAATATTCTAAAGGTTATAATGTCTGAGACTCAACTGTCTCTCATTATTTTCTGACTTTAATGTTTTTACACTATTTGTCAGAAAAAAAATTACATTTATGGGGAGTGGACCACAAGTATGAGGCTAACATCTGGCATTCTGTGAAAATCTATATGGTTGAGGGGTATGTGTGTGCATTTGCACACATTTCCTGCTTCTGCAGGATGCAGAAGTGCCGTATGGTGCTTTAGCAATACAGGACATGTGTCACAGAAGCTGTAATACACCCCCTGTGTTGGTTTCCTCTTGCCATTGTTATGTCAGTGTCCACGGACACTGAAATGATCTATTTTACATTTCTAAGCTCTAATATTATGCCAGTATGGCTTAGAAAGTGCCGTATGGCACTTACTGAGCACAGGAGGCGTGTTTAGTGTCCATGCATTACTCAGACATGCCCCCTGTGCTCGTTCTTGTTTCATGGCCATCTAATATAGACAGCAGTGTGCCCCCATGAATATGCAGGGTGCCCTGCTGTCCTAGACGGCCACAGAATGCTCCGTGCAAGAATAACACTATTCTTGCATGGAGCTTGATGAATCCAGGGGACTGTTTGCAGTATTATTAAGCGGAACTGGGGTATCTTGATTTTGGATGTAGGTATTAAGAGGATAGTGGGTGATAACCCACAGATCAGTTTCAGAAATGGCATGCCCCTGAAAAGGAGACTTTGCTATGATCCTAGGGTTAAACTTACTGTGACATCAGATAGAACTGGCATGATCCCTTGTAGATGCTGTAAAGCATGTAAATATATCTGTAATGTAAATTAATTTACACATCCCATTTCAGGTTAGTGCTTTTCTTTGAAGACATATGCTGATTGTAAAAGTCAGAATGTAATTTGTATTGCTCTGTTTGTCAAGCCTGCACAAATTTTACTGGAAAGACCAGTAGGTCTTTTAAGGAACAGATATTGCAGCAATTATGTGATATTGGGCATAAAGAATGACAATTGCATTTGCTAAACTTTCACTTTATGGTGTTGCAGGTTATTAATGTGACTTTAGGAGGAGGTGACATCATTAATAGAGTGGCGGTAGCAGAGATGTATTGGATAGTAATCTTGGAGGCTGACAAAGCCCAAGGACTTAATTATCCTGTCCCATTGAAGCAAGCTCTAAAGGAGCATAAACTTTTTTATTGCTTAGACTGGTTGTAAGAATTTTTTCATTGATTTGGTTGGTTACAAGGTTTTGAAATATTTTATTATGATATTGTACACTTGATCTGAAAAAGCATACAAATGCAAAAGTGCTTAGCTTGTTTTTATTTACGTTTATGTTAAAATTTTATGTTTTTAGCCATGGTAGTCGGTCACATTTTGGAGTTTCACAGGACCGGCTTTTAACTGTTGTTATTGGTTCTTTAGCATTTATTATAAACGCAGTCACTATATGTAAATGCCACTTTCTGACACATGAAACATTTTTATAGTATAGTCTAAATATTTCAGTCTGTGTTACTTTCAGTTTTGATATTGTTCCCTGAGATGTAATCAGCTCAGCATAGCTTACTCTGTTAGTAGAAATCCATGCCAAAAAGCAGGTTTGTGAGAGGTGTTTGAGTACTGTTGTGTGACCTTTGATAGTGGTAGAACTTGTTAGATTTAAAAAAAATACTTCTTTGTAAGAAATAATTTGCTTGCCTTCCACATGCCTGGGGTATTGCCAAAGCACAGCTGAACAATTCCATACTCACCAGCTTCAGGCTGCTGTCCCATATGCAGACCAGAGTGACCTATGTAGTTGCGGGAGCTGTCAGCAGACTTACATGTGCCCTTGGTAAAAGATGGATGCAGCATGTCTGCACATTTACAGTACAACACCCAATACTACACAATTTGCTGTCCTTCACCATAGATTTGCACTTCTGTGCATTAGAAATCCCCATCCACAACTGCAATCTGACCTGGCACATGCATGTAGATACTGTACAGATACAAGTATGTCTCATACAGTAGTCTACTCATCCCCACTGGGACCTTACCTGCATGTTCCTTGTCCATTGTGTGGGTGCCACCCACTTCCAGCAACTGGGGTTTTGTACCCTGGTGTTGTACTGTGATGGGTGGCCTAAGCTTGGAAGGAGCTCCTCATTTTGTGTCAGTGGGGGCTACATGGCTGAGCCTCCACCTGTGGTCATGAGTCCATGGCCATGGCAGCAGCCCTTTGCCAGGTATGGGGTATGAAATTGGTGCATGATGCCGCACCTGCTCATATGTACGTGCATAGAAGCCCACCTAATTTACCCTGTGGACAGGGTCATCCCAAAGGGTGGTCCTCTCCACAAATGTTGCTGGCTTTGGCCCAACAGTACTGTGTGGTTCTGTATTATGGCTTCCATGATCAGGTTGCATTCCGCTGGTGAAAAGGTTTCCCGCCGGTGATGTGACATTGCACCTGGTTGACACTAACAGAGAAACACAACACAGGACTTCATACATTTGGCAACATTATGTCCAGTACCTGCACATGTACCTTGAATACCAGTAGTCAAAACTCACAACCATACCAGTAGCCACAACTCACAAACACACCATACCCCTGTAATCTATCGGCACAGTATCAGCTTGCATTGTACTCCTGGTCATAGCATTTGCAAGT
>NC_056742.1:99988403-100010497 GCF_019279795.1 Protopterus annectens
CCGTTTTGGGGCCCAGTTTTTAGTTTTTTCTTTTGGGCCGTTTAGCTTTTTACCCCCGCGATTTAGCGTGGAGCTGCTACCGTTGCACACTAGGGCAGCGCCGGTTAAGCAGATTTAAACTATTAGGGCTACCTAAAGTCCACTCTTCAAATTTTCCCTTAAAACTACCTTCCTCGAACTGTACTACTGATCTAATCTGCATACCCTACAACTATAAAGATCATCTCTACCTGACTCCGAGTAGACTATTCTTTATCTGATAAACCTAGCACTTGCTCCTATAGTACTTATCACCTTGATACAGAACTCTTGTTATAGATAGTACCCCAAAAAGGCGAACTCCATTTCTCGGACACCCACATCCCCGGAATCTCTTTTAAAGTTTTTTTGTCTATTCCTTCTAGCATGTCGAGGGATCAGTTGCTAGTGTCCTCTCCTGCTCAGCTGGTGAACCTGGGAATATTGAGGCAATGTTACAATTGCCTCATGTACACAGACAACCCTCTCCTCCTCCCACAAAACACAAATACATGCGAGAGATGCAACTATACGGCCAAACTGGAGGCTGAGCTCTCTCAACATAGGACTGGCAAGACCAGACAGGAGGAAAAGGTTACCACACACACTATAGACCCAGTCTCACATAGTACCATCACAACCTCAAATCACACACATAAACACACAAAGACATACTCGGAGGCTCTGAGCAAAAATCTACCAAAACAGCAGAGGCCACCAAAGCAGACACCCAAACAACTACCACCTCAGAACACAACACCTGCAACACATAGACCTCACAGTCAGAGTGTCAAACAGTCACAGCCCTTAAGGCCAAACACAATGCCAGACACACTAGTCATTGGTGACTCCATAGTCAGACACACTGACGTCCCGCTCACCAGACTGAGTAAGGAGAGGGTCACAGTAAGCTGCCTGTCGGGTGCTAGAATCCGCCACATAACTCAAGCACTCAGGTCTCTCAACAGCAGGTACAAATACGACTCAGTCATTGTCCACGCTGGTGTAAACGACCTGAGACGTACCTCCTTGGACTACATGAAAAGAGACATTGAGGAGCTCTCTGATTATGCAGCCCAGGCAGGTATGACCCTGACCTTGAGCAGTATCTTTCCTTCACCAAGAATGATGCCACAATACAGAGATAAGATGATCAGCTTTAACAATTGGCTTAAACTCTGGTGTCATTCAAAGGGGATCCAATGTCTGTCTGCCTGGGATGACATGCTGGACAAGCCACGCTGCTTCGCAAGGGACGGCTTGCACCTGTCACCCCTGGGATTCCGGATATTGGCAAAGGCTCTTGCCACCCCCATAGTGCCTTTTTTAGGCAAGGCTCAAATTCTAAACCTACCACCCTAGAACACAAAAATGGAAAAAAGCTAAGGGTAATGCTGCTCAATGCCAGAAGTCTCAATCTCAAAATGCACGCACTCGAGGCCCTTCTCAGTATGGAGAACATCGATGTCTGTGCTGTGACAGAAACCTGGTTCAAGGCTCCTGAGAGCACCCCAGCACTATCAGGTTTTACCTCATACCATGCGTTCTGGCCCCAAAATCCGGACAATACCAAGAAAGGAGGGGGGGTATCCATATTCATCAAGGACACCCACACCTCAAGATTGGTGGCAACGCACAATGCATTGGAGACCATCCAGGTGCAATTAACCATAGGCAAGACTGCTCTGCAAATTGTAGCATGTTACAGGCCACCCTCACAAACTCAGGAACCTCACATGGCTTTCCTGAAAACACTGGAGGGGATAAATGTATCTCCAAACACCATCATACTAGGTGACTTCAATTACCCTAATATAGACTGGGAACACTACTCAAGCCCAAATACCCTAGCCCAAAAGTTCCTGGAATTCATAAACTCAAACGCCATGGAACAACTGGTCACCATCCCCACAAGAGGAGAAAACATACTTAATCTCATCATCACGAACATGGGAGCACAATGTTCAACACCGGAAGTATACCCCTCACTGGTGAGATCAGATCACAAACTAATCTCGCTGGAGGTCCTCATCCCACCCCACCTGAAATAAAAAGACCACAGTAAAGAACTTCTCAAAGCCGACTTCACACTTCTAAAGACTAGTGTGGTCTCCTTTAAGGCCCCGAGCGGAAAACAGTACCCAAGCTGCTGAATCACTTACAAATGCCTTCTACCTGCACCTACAGGACTGCATGGATAAGGCAATCCCAAGCAAAACAAAGACTCTTTGTACCAAAGGTAAGCGTCCAGTCTGGTGGACCCCAGCCATAAACAAACTCTACAACAAAAGGAGGAAGCTACTACAAGATAGAGCAAAATCCTTAAAAGGTAAGACACCTTTGATCACTACAAGTAAAAACTAAGAGCTCTCATAAAATCATCCAAAGCAAACTTTGAGAGAAAAATAGCTAAAGACTCAAAAGACAATCATAAGGCCTTCTTTAGCTATGTTAGAAACCTGGGAGGAAACTCCCAGATATGCTCAGAGCTAGTTCAAAATGATGTGAAGATTACTGATCCTACAGACATTGCCAACATACTGGCTGACAGGTTCAGTGCAAACTTCTCCCCTCCCCCAAAAGGAGAGATATCTATACCAAACGATTGCAGCCCCCCAAACATCTCCAGCGCCCAAGTGAGAACTGCTCTCTCCAAAGCAAAAAACACAGCATCCATGGGACCTGATGGTGTCCCCGGCTGTGTGCTCCACGAACTCAATGAGGAATTAAACCCACAGCTAGGACAGCTGTTTAACCATAGTCTCACCTCTGGATACGTACCCAGGGAGTGGCGCACTGCGACAGTGGTCGCACTTCATAAAGGCGGTGCCTCCACCGACCCAGGAAATTACCGGCCCATTAGCTTGACAAGCCTTATCTGCAAAGCCATGGAGAGGATCATAATGGATCTCATAAACAAAGACATAGGGAATTTGCAGACTTTGGATCCAACCCAGTTTGGCTTTGTCAAAGGCAGATCATGCCTCTTAAACTTGGTTGACTTTTTCGAAACAGTCACCAAAGCCATTGATGAGGGAAAAGCAGTCCATACAGCATACCTCGATCTGGCAAAAGCTTTCGATACAATACCCCACTCGGGTATCATTGAAAAACTCATCAGCTTAAATGTTAACCCATACATCACAAGATGGGTTGCAAACTGGCTGAGCGACAGAACCCACAGGGTCAGAGTTGCTGGCGCCATGTCAGACTCTAAGCCTGTCACAAGTGGTGTCCCACAGGGCTCAGTCCTGGGCCCACTCTTGTTTGGCATCTACTTCTCCAAAGTACAAGCAAACACAGGAGGGTTATGGCTGACAAAGTTTGCAGATGACTGCAAACTGGGCGCCGTAGTCGAAAACACATCTGACACATATATCCTTCAGAAAGGTCTCACAGAAAAGGATAACTGGTGCCAGAGCCATGGCCTAAAGTTAAATGCCAAAAAATGCATAGTCATACCCTTCGGGAAAAACAAGGTTACCCCTAGCTACCACATAGGTGGCAATCCACTGACCACAGAAGAAGTTATTAGGGAACTGGGGACCCAGGTTGACAGTAGCCTGTCATTCGACACCCATGTAGCTAAAGTAGTTAGGAAGACCTTCTACATTGCCCACCTTATCATGAAGGGATTCACATCTAGATCAAGGGAGGTCATAGTTTCCCTGTACTCATCACTCATCAGACCAATGATTGAGTACAATGCCCCATTCGGAATGTATCTGACCCGACACTTGCAGCAGCTGGAGAGGCCACAAAAGTTCCTCACCAAAAGGATAAAGGGTCTCAAAAATCTGTCCTATGCTGCCCGACTGAAAGAACTTCAGCTCTATTCAGGCGCTAACCGCTTGCTCAGAGGTGACCTGTGCCTGACATACAAGGCCATGTCAAACCCAGATTTGATGAATATGCTTCACCTCAATAAATCTAGATCCATCAGAGCCACAAGGGCGGAGACTTAAACCTCGACATGGCTATTAATAGGACGTGCTGGAGGGATAGATTCATCACCCAAAGACTCCCTATGCTGTGGAACAAAATCCCGGTATATGTGAGGCAGAGCACCTCGCTGGCCTTGTTCAAGAGAAATCTTGACCAATGGATGGGAGATCGCAGATATACCCCAGGGATTACCTCAGTGTCACTGCTCGACAGAGGCACAGCAAAATAATGGGTATAGTTCCCCATACTAAAGGGGTGGCGTAAGCCACAAAACTATGGGCTAGGCTTGTAAATGCCCTCGGGCAGATAGCCTAGTATAAACCTATGAACCTATGAACCTATGAACAAGCCAACCATCAATCCTTAAAAACCTCAGAGGAGTGTACTCTTCAGTAGCAGTAAAGCCCTGAAGGGCTTGACACCCTAACTTGTCTTTTAGTAAGATCAGCTGGATCTGCCTGACAGTTTGGGCACACAGTAGATGTCCTGAAGCTTTGGAGGCTGCCTGGCTGCTATATCCTTGGCAGGATATAACCCGTATATCTAAGGCAATTGCAGCAGTGATTAATATAATGAACATCATGTTTTACTACATTCTTTTTCTAGAATGAACTTGCTGTTTTGTAGAAGCAGCACTTTAAGATAGTTTTGGTAAACCTTTTTCAAAATAAAAAAAATATACTGCAGTTCACTGAACAGCTTAGCTCATACAGCATTCTCTTTTGTGCATGGGACAGATGGTGGTAGAAGATTTGGAACAAAGGGTTGAAACTGTTATCTGCATGAGGAGGGTTCGCTTTTCTGGGGGGACACCTTAAGCAGAAAATTATTTTCTAAAATAATTTTGTATATTAAAATGCCAGCAAAAGGTGTCACAGTAAATGTCAGCTCTTCTAAAGTCACATTTATTGTTTGGACCTTTTTTTATAGCAACAGCTTTATATGGAAATTGTTACATAGAGTAATTCAATTCTTTTTTTCCCCTTCTGAAATTTTTTAAATGTAGCTTAAAATGACTTCTGGAGATTTATATTGCTTGTAGTTACTTTTTTCAGTATATATTATTGTTATGTAAGGAATAAATAGCAATGAGTTGTGTTTTATTTAAGAAAATCATACACTTGGTGTATAACAAGGGACAAGGCATTGGTGCCGATGGTCTTTATCATCAGAGGTATACAACTGACAGAGAAAAGACCACATCTCAGACCCCCTCAAAAAAAAAAAAAAAAAAAAACAAGTAAAAAAGGAATAGAGGGTATAAGTAAGAAAAAATATATATAATTATTTAAAAAAACCTTAGTCCCTCTGATTAAACTAATTATTTGAAAATCAGTGTCAGCCGTAATCTGATGACTCTGGCTGGGACAAAGTCACCACATCTGAGTGACAGGGTGTGAGGTTAATAATATTCAGCCAGTAGTGTCCCAGCCTTTGTTTTGAGGAAACCTTGATTAATAGGATGTGCTGGTGTGGTCCTGTGGGGGTTGGTCTTCCATTTCATGTCTTGTGTAGAGTAGTCTGTGGTGGTTGAGCCTATTTGAGAGTGTTCTTTTCCTAGTATCCTAGAAGAGCTAATTAAGCTAAATAAGACTGAAGGTTAAATCTTAAAAGTGTTATTAAAATAATAGTCTAGTCTAGGGTAGACAGAAAAACTTGCAGACTCAGTGCTCTTGTAGTCCAGTCCTTTATTGTAGGCAGATGAGTACTGCTGTGCACTACAGTGGATGTAACACATCAGTGGGTTTTTATACAGTAGAAAAATGGGTGGCAACCCACCTGGAGCCTTCCCTCTGGGATCCGTTGTGACCGGGTGGGGAGTGGCCTACCTTGGGGATTGTTCACAAAGTGGGTCTTCACCACATTCTATAGTAATAACAATCATTTATTTCAGCAGAGTTCTTGTAATGTGCAGATTTATAGGAACTATCTTTCTTAACTTTTAACAATAGAAACTGCCTTTTCTTTGCCATCTTAATCCTGACAAAAGTAAAAGCACATAGTTTAAAAATAAAATCACACATTTAAAAATAAAAAAATAAAATAAAAACAAAAGACAAAGAACAAGCAGTAATACCGACAGGTAATATCTGTCTAAGTAGTTCTGGGTGCATTTTGTGGGATGTGTCATCTGAGGAGATGGAAACTTGTGTCTGTGTGCGGTGGAGTGGATATCTGTTCTGCCAACAGTTTCACTGGTCTTCATTAGATCTGCCTCTTTACTATTGAATATACTAAGTTCTAGTACAACACTAAAATCAAATGGTTACTGGGGCAATAAGTCAATATACTATCAGGGACTATTGAAAAAAAGTTATGGAAATAACCCATTGGGGATCAGCTAGTTATACATTTACAACAGTAGACTATACTACAGATAGGTAAATATACAATTTCCAAGTACAGTGAAAAATGTTGAAGAATAAGTATTATAGCTGTTGAGGATAACTGATGAGGTCTCCATTAAATGCTGTATTTACTTAGGATTCAGTCAATAAATGAAAACACGACTCTTGACTGTGTTGTTGCCCTCAGTAAAAGATGTGGCAGTCAAGTTTTGTCATGTTGAAGACACAGTTGATGGAAAAGGTAATGTTAAGTCCAGGAGATTTTCTGGCCCTTAGCCTAATCTGCCATTCAAGTTCTTTCTTTTCCATATTGACATTCTTACTTCATTCGAGCTATCCCCAGTCGATGAGGTCCAGGATGAGGAGTTTGAAGGTGTTTTCCTTAGTGTGTTTGGCTGAGGGGTTCTTCAATGTGCCATTTCTGATGTCTGAGTAATGCCGAGCTATCCTGATTTTAAGTTTGTTGATGGTGAGCCCTGTAAACAACTCAATATCTGTTGCAGTTCTCATTAAGAGGGCTGGGGTAGGACTTCCTGGTATTTGGGCATTGGAAACGGAATCTGTTGCTCATATATTTACAGCAGCTGCAGTGTGGGGGGCCACATGGAAATGTCCATTTCCATTTGTTATTATCCTTAGGATGGTGGAAGTCTTTGACATAATTCCTGATGTACTTGCTTTTTCTTATAGCGAATATTGGTTGCTGGGGGAATATCTTGTGGAGGTTGCTGTTTTTGGTCATTATACATCAGTTAGCTTGGATGGCTCATATGATTTCTAGGTAGTCTATAGCATAAATAAGGGTGATGTTGGATTTCCAGGTTATCACTGTTCCTCTTTTGGTCAAGGCTTCTTAGCTCTTTATGTGGGCTGTCTGCTGGGTTATCAAGAGTGGGGTCATTTTCTTTCTTTCAGTTGATGATGTGGCTGAGTAGTCAATGGAGAAAGAGTTTACTGTGTCCTTTTGCCAAAAAAAAATTGTAGGTTGATGATATTCTTGGTGAAGGCATCTAGTTCCTTGGATACCCTGGTGATTTGGAAGCTTTGTGATTTTAATGACATTTCTCTTCTTTCTTTGTGGCTGCATGGTGCTGTTATGCAGCAACAGGTTGAACCAGGAAGGTTTCCAATAAAGGCTGTTGGTGAGGGGATCAGTTTTAGGATTTTGTTGATTTTGTGATCCAGGAAATTTACTGGGTAGTAGCCGAAATGTGTCATGAATATGAAGAAGTTAATGGAATTGGTGATGCATTGAAAGAAAAGCTTCATGTTGTCTAGAACACTTTCCAGATGATGAAGATGTCATTGATAAATCAGAGATAGCAGCTCATGTGGGCATAAAACAGGAAGAGGTAGATGGTTGTATCTCCCATTTCCCTAATGCTGTATTTGCTAAGCTTGTGGAAATGGCTGCATCATGGCTGTGGTTTGTCTGAAACAGTGTCCTCCGAACTGGAAGTAGGTGTCCTCAGAAGTAAGTTCTGAAGTTTGCCTTTAATATCTGTCTCACCTAGTAAAGCCTCCCAATCCCTGTTATAGGCTTCAATAACTGTGGTGATACAGTATTCATAAAGGCAGTACCAGGTATAAGGCCTCAATGTCTATTATTACAAGGTTATCATCCCATTTGGTAGTTATTCCTACAGGGAGGGGGGCAAGGAAATTATATCTCATCTCATTTTTTTCTCTTGGGCAATTTTTCTATGTTGACCACTTGCATTTTCAGGAACCTCCTCAATAGACATGGTCGTTGCTTGCGAGCAGTATTACTCAGACAGTGTCTCCCTAACTTTGTCGTCAGTACTAGACTGCAGATGTAAATTCAGAAAGACTAACAAATTTGTAAGCTTTTTTGTCACAAACGCTCATTGCTCCTACAGGAAGGGGGGCAGGGAAATCATATCTCATCTCATCTCTTAGGGAGCTTATCTATGTTGACCCACTTGCATTGTCAGAACCCTCTTCAATGGAAGCGGCCATTGCTTGCAAGTAGTATTACTCAGACAGTGTATCCCTAGTGTTGTCTTCAGTACTAGACTGCAAATGTAAATTCAGAAAGGGTAACAAATTTGTAAGCTTTTTTGTCATGAAAGCTCATTGCTCCTATGGGGGGGGGGTGGCAGGAGAAATCATATGTCATTTCAGCTCATATTTCATCGCATCTCATCTCATCTCACCTCTTGGGCATTTTTTCAATGTTGACCCACTTGTGTTGTCAGGAACCCCCTCAATGGACATGGTCATTGCTTGTGAGCAGTATTAGTCAGACAGTTTCTCCCTAGCGTTGTTGTGAGTACTAGACTGTAGATGTAAATTCAGAAATGATAACAAACTTGTAATCTTTTTCATCATGAAGGCTCATTGCTGCTACATGGAGGGGAGCAGGGGAATCATCTCATCACATCTCATTTCATCCTCTTGAGTAGTTTTTCTGTGTAGACCTACTTGCATTGTCAGGAACCTCCTCAATGGAGGCACTAGACTGTAGATGTAAATTCAGAAAGGGTAGAAACTTGTAAGCTCTTTTATCATGAAAGCTCATTGCTCCTACAGGGAGAGGGGTAGGCAAATTATATCTCATGTCATCTCATCTCATATCTCATCTCATCCTCTTGAGCAGTTTTTCTATGTTGACCCACTTGCGTTGTCACGAACCTCCTCAATGGACACTGTCATTGCTTACGAGCAGTATTACTCAGACTGTGTCTCCCTAGCGTTGTCGTCAGTACTAGACTGCAAATGTAAAGCCAGAAAGGGTAACAAATTTCTAAGCTTTTTCATCATGAAAGCTCATTGCTCAAACAGGGAGGGGGACAGGGAAATCATATCTCATCTAATCTCATCTCTTGGGCAGTTTTTCTATGATGACCCACTTGCATTGTTAGAAACCTCCTCAATGTACGCGGCCGTTGCTTGTGAGCAGTATTACTCAGTGTCTCCCTAGCGTTATCGTCAGTACTAGATGGCAGATGTAAATTCAGAAAAAGTAACAAATTTGTAAGATTTTTCATCGCAAAAGCTCATTACTTCTACAAGGAGGGGGGCAGGGAAATCATATCTCATCTCATCCCTTAGGCAGTTTTTCTATGCTAATCCACTTGCATTGTTAGGAACCTCCTCAGTAGATGCAGTTGTTGCTTGCGAGCAGTATTACTCAGACAGTATCCCCCTAGTGTTGTCATCATACTAGACTACAGATGTAAATTCAGAAAGGGTAACAAATTTGTAAGCTTTTTTGTCATGAAAGCTCATGGCTCCTACAAGGAGGGGGCAGGGAAATCATATCTCAGTGACATTTTGTATGCGTTGACTCACTTGCATTGTCAGCAACCTCCTTAATGGACGCAGTATTAGTCAGAGTCCCTAGAGTTGTCCTCATTAATAAACTGCAGATGTAAATTCGGAAAGGGTAATAAATTTGTAAGCTTTTTCATCATGAATGCTCATTGCTCTTACAAGGAGGTGGCAGGGAAAGCATATCTCATCTCATCTCATATCTCATCTCATCTCTTGGGCAGTTTTTCTATGTTGACCCACTAGTGTTGTTAGGAACCTCCTCAATGGATGTGATCTTTGCTTGCGACCAATATTATTCAGACAGTGTCTCCCTAGCATTGGCATCAGTACTAGACTGCAGATGTAAATTCAGAAAGGTAACAAATTTGTAAGCTTTTTCATCGTGAAAGCTCATTGCTCCTACATGGTATCAGACTGCAGGTGTAAATTCAGAAAGGGTAACAGATTTGTAAGCTTTTTCGTCACAAAAGCTCATTGCTCTTTCAATGAGGGGGGATAGCGATATCATACCTCATCTCCTCTCATCTCATCTCTTGGGCAGTTTTTCTATGTTGACCCACTTGCATTGTCAGGAACCTCATCACTGGACACAGTCGTTGCTTGCGAACAGTATTACTCAGACAGTGTCTCCCTAGCATTGTCATCAGTACTAGACTGCAGATGTAAATTCAGAAATATAACGAATATGTAAGATTTTCATCAGGAAAGCTCATTCCTCCTACAGGGAAGGGGGGCAAACAAATCTAATCTCATCTCATCCTCTTAAGCAGTTTTTCTATGTTAACCTACATGCGCTGTGAGAAACTTCCTCAGTGGGCACAGTCATTGCTTGTGAACAGTATTACTCAGAAAGTGTCTCCCTAGCGCTGTCATCAGTACTAGACTGCAGATGCAATTTTTTAGAAAGGGTAAGAAATTTGAAAGCTCTTTTGTCACAAAAACACATTGTTCCTACAGGGAGAGTGGCAGAGAAATCATATCTCATCTCATCTCTTGGGCAGTTTTCCTATGATGACCCACATGCGTTGTCAGGATCCACCTCAATGGACATGGTCGTTGTTTGCAAGCAGTATTACTTATACAGTGTCTTCCTAGTCTTGTCATCAGTACTAGACTGCAGACGTCAATTCAGAAAGGGGACAAACTTGTAAACTTTTTCGTCATAGGTCATTGCTCCTACATGAAGGGGAGAAGGGGAATCCTGTCATCTCATCAGCACTTTTTCTGTGTTGACCTGATTGTGTTTTCAGGAGCCACCTCAATGGATGCAGTCGTTGCTTGCGAGCAGTATTACACATACAGTGCCTCCCTAGTATTGTCGTCAGTGCTAGACTACAGATGTTAATTCAGAAAGGTGTCAAACTTGTAAGCTTTTTAATCATGGATGGTCATTGCCCCTACATGAAGGGGGAAGGGGAATCATCTTATCTCATATCTCATCTCATCTCATCGCATATCTCATCTCATCTAATCTCATCTCATCTCATCTGATCCTCTTGAGGAGTTTTTCTTTGGTGATCTACTTGCATTTTAGGAACCTCCTCAATGGATGTGGTCATTGCTTGCTAGCAGTATTACTCATACAGATGTAAATTCAGAAAGGGTAATACACTTTAAGCTTTTTCATCATGAAGGCTCATTGCTGCTACATGGAGGGGACTAGGGGAATCATGTCATCTCATCAGCAGTTTTTCTATGTTGACCTGCTTGCATTTTCAGGAACCTCCTCAATGGACACAGTTGTTGCTTGTGAGCAGTATTACTCATACAGTGTCTCACTGTTGTTGTCGTCAGTACTAGACTGCAGATGTAAATTCAGAAAGGGTAACGAACTTGTAATGTTTTTCTTCACAAAGCTCATTGCTTCTACATGGAGGGATGCAGGGGAATCATCTCATGTTATCTCATCTCATCTCATGAGCAGTTTTTTTATGTTGATCTACTTGTGTTGTCAGGAACCTCCTCAATGGAAGCAGTCTTTGCTTGCGAGCAGTATTACTCATACAGTGTCTCCCTAGCATTGTCGTCAGTACTAGACTGCAGATGTAAATTCAGAAAGGGTAACAAACTTGCAAGCTTTTTCGACATGGAGTCTCATTGCTGATACATAGAGGGGAGCAGGGTAATCATCTCATCTCATCTCATCTCATGAGCAGTTTTTCTAGGATGACCTACTTGCATTGTTAGGAACATCCTCAAAGAACACGGTTGTTGCTTATGAGCAGTATTAATCATACAGTGTCTCACTAGCATTGTTGTCAGTGCTAGAATGCAGATGTAAATTCAGAAAGGGTAAAAAACTTGTAAGCTTTCTTGTCACGGAGGCTCATTGCTGCTACATGCATGGGTGCAGGGGAATCATCTCATCTCATCTCTTCCCTTAAGCAGCTTTTGTATGTTGACTTACTTGCATTGGTAGGAACCTCCTCAATGGATGCGGTCATTGCTTGCAAGCAGTATTACTCATACAATGTCTCCCCAGTGTTGTTATCAGTACTAGACTGCAGATGTCAATTCAGAAAGGGTAAAATACTTGTAAGCTTTTTCATCATGGAGTGTTGTTGCTGCTACAAGGAGGGGAGCAGTGGAATTATCTCATCTCATCTCATGAGCAGTTTTTCTAGGTTGACATACTTGTGTTGTCAGGAACCTGTTCAATGGACGGGGTCATTGCTTGCGAGCAGTATTACTCATACATGCGGTCATTGCTTGCTAGCAGTATTACTCATACAGCTCTCATGAGCAGTCTCACAAGCTTTGTCATAAGTACTAGAATGCAGATGTAAATTTAGAATAGGTAACAAGCTTGTAAGTGTTTTCATCAGAGAGGCTCATTGCTGCTACTTGAAGGGGTGCAAGGAAATCATCTCATCTTCCCTTTAGCAGTTTTTCTGTATTGTCCAACTTAGGTGGGTAGGATCATCCTCAATGGACTCAATGTCTCCCCAGTGTTATTATCAGTACTAGACTGCAGATGTCAATTCAGAAAGGTGTCAGACTTGTAAGCTTTTTCATCATGGATGGACATTAGTCCTACATGAAGGAGGGATCGCATATCTCATCTCATCTAATCTCAGCTTATATCTCATCTCATCTAAACTCATCTCATCTCATCTGATCCTCTTAAGCAGTTTTTCTATGTTGGCCTACTTGCATTTCAGGAACCTCCTCAATGAACGCGGTCATTGCTTGCTAGCAGTATTACTCATATAGTGTCCCCCTAGCATTGCCTCCAGTACTAGACTGCAGATGTAAATTCAGAAAGGGTAAAAAACTTGTAAGCTTTTTCGGCACAGAGTCTCATTGCTGCTACATGGAGGGGAGCAGTGGAATCATCTCATCTCATGAGCAGTTTTTCTATGTTGATCTACTTGCGTTGTCAGGAACCTTCTCAATGGACACGGTTGTTGATGCGAATAGTATTACTCACACAGTGTCTCACTAGCATTGTCGTCTGTACAAGACTGCAGATGTAGATTCGGAAACTGTAACAAACTTGTAAGCTTTTTTGTCATAGAAGCTTATTGCTGCTACATGGAGGCGAGCAGGGGAATCATCTCATCTCATCTGTTGGGCAGTTTTTCTGTGTTGACTTACTTACATTGTCAGGAACCTCCTCAATGGACGTGACCATTGCTTGCGGGCAGTATAACTCATACAGTTCCTTCCAAGCATTGTCATCAATACCATACTGCAGATGTCAATTCAGAAAGTGGACAAACTTGTAAGCTTTTTCATAACAGAGGGTCATTGCTCCTACATGAAGGGTGGAAGGATAATCATGTCATCTCATGAGCACTTTTTCTATGTTGACCTGCTTGTGTTTTCAGGAACCTCCTCAATGGATGTGGTCATTGCTTGTGTGCAGTATTACACATACAGTGTCTCCCTAGTATTGTCATCAGTGCTGGACTGCAGATGTTAAATTAGAACGGTGTCAATCTTGTAAACATTTTCATCATGGATGGTCATTACTCCAACATGAAGGGGGAAGGGGAATCATCTCATCTCATATCTCATCTCATCGCATCTCATCTCATTGCATATCTCATCTCATCTAATCTCATCTTTTATCTCATTTCATCTAATCTCATCTCATCTCATCTCATCTGATTCTATTGAGGAGTTTTTCTATGTTGACCTACTTGCATTTCAGGAATCTCCTCAATGGATGCGGTCGTTGCTTGCTAGCAGTATTACTCATACAGTGTCCCCCTAGTATTGTCGCCAGTACTAGACTGCAGATGTAAATTCAGAAAGCTTAACAAACTTATAAGGTTTTTCTTCACAGATGCTCATTGCTCCTACATGAAGGGGTGCAGGGGAATCATCTCATGTTATCTCATTGCTTCTCATGAGCAGTTTTTCTATGTTGATCTACTTGTGTTGTCAGGAACCTCCTCAATGGACATTGTCTTTGCTTGTGAGCAGTATTTCCCATACAGTGTCTCCCTAGCATTGTCGTCTGTACTAGACTGCAGATGTAAATTCAGAAAGGGTAACAAACTTGTAAGCTTTTTTGTCAAGGAGTCTCATTGCTGATACATGGAGGGGAGCAGGGGAATCATCTCATCTCATCTCATCTCATGAGCAGTTTTTCTAGGTCAACCTACTTGCATTGTCAGGAATATGCTTAATGGACAAAGTTGTTGCTTACGAGCAGTATTACTCATACAGTGTCTCACTAGCATTGTCATCAGTACTAGAATGCAGATGTAAATTCAGAAAGGGTAACAAACTGGTAAGCTTTTCCATCATGGAATCTCATTGCTGCTACATGCAGGGGTGTAGGGGAATCATCTCATCTCATCGCATCCCATCTCTTCTCTTGAGCAGTTTTTGTATGTTGACCCCCTAGCATTGGTAGGAACCTCCTCAAGTGACATGGTCACTGCTTGCGAACAGTATTACTCATACACTGTCTCCCTAGCATTGTCATCAGTACTAGACTGCAGATGTAAATTCAGAAATGGTAACAAACTTTTAAGCTTTTTCGTCATGGAGGCTCATTGCTGCTACATGGAGGGGAGCAGGGGAATCATCTCATCTGTTGGGTAGTTTTTCTATGTTGTCGTGCTTGTGTTGTCAAGAACCTCCTCAATGGATGCATTTCTTGCAAGCAGTATTACTCATACAGTGTCTCCCTAGTGTTGTTATCAGTACTAGACTGCAGATGTCAATTCAGAAAGGGTAACAAACTTGTAAGCTTTTTCGTCACAGAGTCTCATTGCTGCTACATGGAGGGGAGCAGTGGAATCATCTCATCTCATCAGCAGTTTTTCTATGTTGATCTGCTTGCATTTTCAGGAACCTCCTCAATGGATGCGTTCGTTGTTTGCGAGCAGAATTAATCATACAGTGTCTCCCTAACGTTGTCATCAGCACAAGACTGCAGATGTAAATTCAGAAAGGATAAAAATTTGTAAGCTTTTTCATTATGGATGCTCATTGCTGCTGCATGGAGGGGAGCGAGGGAATCATCTCATCTCATAAGCAGTTTTTCTATGTTGATCTACTTGCATTGTCAGGAACCTCCTCAATGGAGACAGTTGTTGATGCAAACACTATTACTCATATAGTGTCTCAGTAGCATTGTCATCAGTACTAGACTGCAGATGTAAATTCAGAAAGGGTAACAAACTTGTAAGCTTTTTCATCACAGAGTCTCATTGCTGCTACATGGAGGGGAGCAGGGGAATCATCTCATCTCATGTCATCTCATGAGCAGTTTTTCTAGGTTGATCTACTTGCTCTGTCAGCAGCCTCCTCAATGGACGTGCTGGTTGCTTATAAGACATATTACTCATACAGTGTCTTACTAGCTTTGTCATCAGTATTAGAATGCAGATGTAATTTCAAAAAGGGTAACAAACTTCTAAGCTTTTTTGTCATGCAGGCTCATTGCTGCTACATGGAGGAGTGCAGGGGAATCATCTCATCTCATCTATTCACTTGAGCTGTTTTTCTATGTTATCCTACTTGCATTTGTAGGAACCTTCTCAGTGGATGCATTCATTGCTTGCAAACACTATTACTCATACAGTGTCTCCGTAGCATTGTTGTTAGTACTAGAATGCAGATGTAGATTTGGAAACTGTAACAAACTTGTAAGCTTTTTTGTCATGCAGGCTTATTGCTGCTACATGGAGGGGAAGCAGTGGAATTAACTCATCTCATCTGTTGGGCAGTTTTTCTGTGTTGACCTCCTTGCATTTTAGGAACCTCCTCAATGGACGCGGCCATTGCTTGTGAGAAGTATTACTCATGCAGTGTCTTCCTAGCCTTGTCATCAGTACTAGACTGCAGATGTCAATTCAGAAAGGGGACAAACTTGTAAACTTTTCGTCACATTGGGGTCATTGTTCCTACATGAAGGGGGGAAGGGGAATCATGTCATCTCATCAGCACTTTTTCTATGTTGACCTGCTTGTGTTTTCAGGAACCTCCTCAATGGATGTGGTCATTGCTTGCGGGCAGTATTACACATACAGTGTCTCCCTAGTATTGTCGTCAGTACTAGACTGCAGATGTTAATTCAGAAAGGTGTCAAACTTGTAAGCTTTTTCATCATGGATGGTCATTGCTCCTACATGAAGGGGGGAGGGGAATCATCTCATCTCATATTTCATCTCATCTCATCGCATATCTCATCTCATCTAATCTCATCTTATATCTCATCTCATCTCATCTGATCCTCTTGAGCAGTTTTTCTATGTTGACCTACTTGCATTTCAGGAACCTCCTCAATGGATGCGGTCATTGCTTGCTAGCAGTATTACTCATACAGTGTCCCCCTAGCATTGTCGCCAGTACTAGACTGCAGATGTAAATTCAGAAAGGGTAACAAACTTGTAAGGTTTTTCTTCACAGAGGCTCATTGCTGCTACATGGAGGGGTGCAGGGGAATCATCTCATGTTATCTCATCTCATCTCATGAGCAGTTTTTCTATGTTGATCTACTTGTGTTGTCAGGAACCTCCTCAATGGAAATGGTCTTTGCTTGCGAGCAGTATTACTCATACAGTGTCTCCCTAGCATTGTCATCAGTACTAGACTGCAGATGTAAATTCAGAAAGGGTAACAAACTTGTAAGTTTTTCATCACAGAGTCTCATTGCTGATACATTGAGGGAGCAGGGAATCATCTCATCTCATCTCATCTCATGAGCAGTTTTTCTAGGTTGACCTACTTGCATTGTCAGGAACATCCTCAATGGACACAGTTGTTGCTTACAAGCAGTATTACTCATACAGTGTCTCACTAGCATTGTTGTCAGTACTAGAATGCAGATGTAAATTCAGAAAGGGTAACAAACTTGTAAGCTTTTTCGTCATGGAAGCTCATTGCTGCTACATGTAGGGGAGTGGGGGAATCATCTCATCTCATTTGTTGGGCAGTTTTTCTATGTTGACCTACTTGCATTGTCAGGAACCTCCTCAATGGACATGGTCATTGCTTGCGAGCAGTATTACTCATACAGTGTCTCACTAGCATTGTCATCAGTACTAGAATGCAGATGTAAATTTAGAAAGGGTAACAAACTTGTAAGCTTTTTGTCACAGAGGCTCATTGCTGCTACATGAAGGGGAGCAGGGGAATCATCTCATCTGTTGGGCAGTATTTCTATGTTGATGTGTTTGTGTTGTCAGGAACGTCCTCAGTGGACGGGGTCATTGCTTGCGAGCAGTTTTACTCATACAGTGTCTCACAAGTGTTGCCATAAGTACTAAAATGCAGATGTAAATTCGGAATGGGTAACAAACTTCTTAGCTTTTTCATCATGGAGGCTCATTGCTGCTTCATGAAGGGGTGCAGGGGAATCATCTCATCTCGTCTCTTCTCTTTAGCAGTTTTTCTAGGTTGATCTACTTGCGCTGTCAGGAACCTCCTCAATGGACGCGGTCATTGCTTATGAGAAGTATTACTCATACAGTGTCTCATTAGCTTTGGCTTCAGTAGTAGAATGCAGATGTAAACTCAGAAAGGGTAACAAACTTCTAAGATTTTTTGTCATGCAGGATCATTGCTGCTACATGGAGGGGTGCAGGGGAATCATCTCATCTCTTCTCTTGAGCAGTTTTTCTTTGTTGACCTACTTGCATTCGTAGGAACCTTCTCAATGGATGCTTTCATTGCTTGTGAACAGTATTACTCATACAGTGTCTCCCTAGCATTGTCTTCAGTATTAGACTGAAGATGTAGATTCAGAAACAGTAACAAACTTGTAAGCTTTTTCGTCATAGAGGCTTATTACTGCTACATGAAAATGAGCAGGGGAATTATCTCATTTCATCTGTTGGGCAGTTTTTTTCTGTTGACTTGCACTGTCAGGAACCTCCTCAATGGACACGACCATTGCTTGCGAGCAGTATTACTCATACAGTGTCTTCCTAGCATTGTCATCAATACTAGACTGCAGATGTCAATTCAGAAAGTGGACAAACTTGTAAGCTTTTTCATCACAGAGGGTCATTGCTCCTACATGAAGTGGGGAAGGGGAATCATGTCATCTCATCATCACTTTTTCTATGTTGACCTGCTTTTGTTTTCAGGAACCTCCTCAATGGATGTGGTTGTTGCTTGCGGGCAGTATTACACATACAGTGTCTCCCTAGTATTGTCGTCAGTACTAGACTGCAGATGTTAATTCAGAAAGGTGGCAATCTTGTAAGAATTTTCATCATGGATGGTCATTGCTCCTACATGAAGGGGGAAGGGGAATCATCTCATCTTATATATCATCTCATCTCATTTGATTCTCTTGAGCAGTTTTTCTATGCTGACCTACTTGCATTTCAGGAACTGCCTCAATGGATGCGGTCATTGCTTGCTAGCAGTATTACTCATACAGTGTCCCCCTAGCATTGTCGCCAGTACTAGACTGCATTTATGAATTCTGAAAGGGTAACAGACTTGTAAGGTTTTTCTCCACAGAGGCTCATTGCTGCTACATGGAGGGGTACAGAGGAATCATCTCATCTTATCTCATCTTATCTTATGAGCAGTTTTTATATGTTGATCGATTTGTGTTGTCAGGAACCTCCTCAATGCAAATGGCCTTTGCTTGTGAGCAGTATTATGCATACAGTGTCTCCCTAGCATTGTCGTCAGTACTAGACAGCAGATCTAAATTCAGAAAGGGTAACAAACTTGTAAATTTTTCGTCACAGAGTCTCACTGCTGATACATGAAGAAGAGCAGGGGAATCATCTCATCTCATTTCATCTCATGAGCAGTTTTTCTAGGTTGACCTACTTGCATTGTCAGGAACATCCTCAATGGAAAAAGTTGTTGCTTACTAGCAGTATTACTCATACAGTGTCTCACTACTGTTGTTGTCAGTACTAGAATGCAGATGTAAATTCAGAATTGGTAACAAACTTATAAGCTTTTTTGTCATGGAGGCTCATTGCTGCTACATGGAGGGGATCAGGGGAATCATCTCATCTCATCTGTTGGGCAGTTTTTCTATGCTGAAGTGCTTGTGTTGTCAGGAACCTCCTCAGTGGATGGGGTCATTGCTTGCAAGCAGTATTACTCATACAGTGTCTCACAGGTGTTGTCATAACTACTAGAATGCAGATGTAAACTCAGAATGGGTAAAAAACTTCTAAGCTTTTTTGTCATGGAGGCTCATTGCTGCTACATGAAGGGGTGCAGGGGAATCATCTCATCTCATCTCTTCTCTTTAGCAGTTTTTCTATATTGACCTACTTGCATTGTAAGGAACCTCCTCAATGGACGCGGTCGTTGCTTGCGAGCAGTATTACTCATACAGTGTCTCCCTAGTATTGTCATCAGTACTAGACTGCAGATGTAGATTTGAAACTGTAATAAAGTTGTAAGCTTTTTCATCATAGAGGCTTATTGCTGCTACATGGAGAGAGTAAGGGAATCATCTCATCGCATCTGTTGGGCAGTTTTTCTGTGTTGACTTACTTGCATTGTCAGGAAACTCCTCAATGGACGTGGCCATTGCTTGCGAGCAGTATTATTCATACAGTGTCTTCCTACCCTTGTCATCAGTACTAAACTGCAGATGTCAATTCAGAAAGGGGACAAACTTGTAAACTTTTTCATCACAGAGGGTCATTGCTCCTACATGAAGGGGGAAGGGGAATCATGTCATATCATCAGCACTTTTTCTATGGTGACATGCTTCTGTTTTCAGAAACCTCCTCAATGGATGCGGTCAATGCTTTCAGGCAGTATTACACATACAGTGCCTCCCTAGTATTGTCGTCAGTGCTAGACTGCAGATGTTAATTCAGAAAGGTGTCAAACTTGTAAGCTTTTTCATCATGGATGGTCATTGCTCCTACATGAAGGGGGGAAGGGGAATCATCTCATCTCATATCTCATCTCATCTAATCTCATTTTATATCTCATCTCATCTAATCTCATCTCATCTCATCTGATCCTCTTGAGCAGTTTTTCTATGTTGACCTACTTGCATTTCAGGAACCTCCTCAATGGACGTGGTCATTGCTTGCTAGCAGTATTACTCATACAGTGTCCCCCTAGCATTGTCGCCAGTACTAGACTACAGATGCAAATTCAGAAAGAGTAATAAACTTTAAGCTTTTTCATCATGAAGCCTCATTGTTGCTACATGGAGGGGACTAGGGGAATCATGTCATCTCATCAGCAGTTTTTCTATGTTGACCTGCTTGCGTTTTCAGGAACCTCCTCAATGGACGTGGTCAATACTTACGAGCAGTATTACTCATACAGTGTCTCACTGTTGTTGTCATCAGTACTAGACTGCAGATGTAAATTCAGAAAGGGTAACAAACTTGTAAGGTTTTTCTTCACAGAGGCTCATTGCTGCTACATGGAGGGGTGCAGGGGAATTGTCTCTCATCTCATCTCATGAGAAGTTTTTCTATGTTGATCTAATAGTGATGTCAGGAACCTCATCAATGGAAATGGTCTTTGCTTGCGAGCAGTATTACTCATACAGTGTCTCCCTAGCATTCTCGTAAGTACTAGACTGCAGATGTAAATTCAGAAAGGGTAACAAACTTGTAAGATTTTTCATTGACAGAGTCTCATTGCTGATACATGGAGGGGAGCATGGTAATTATCTCATCTCATGAGCTGTTTTTCTAGGTTGACCTACTTGCATTGTCAGGAACATCCTCAATGGACACAGTTGTTGCTTACGAGCAATATTACTCATGCAGTTTCTCATTAGCGTTGTCATCAGTACTAGAAAGCAGATGTAAATTCAGAAAGGGTAACAAACTTGTAAGCTTTTTCATCATGGAGGCTCATTGCTGCTACATGCAGGGGAATCATCTCATATCATCTCTTCTCTTGAGCAGTTTTTGCTTGTTGACCTAATTTCAGTGGTAAGATCCTCCTCAATGGACGCGGTCATTGCCTGTGGGCAGCATTACTCATACAGTGTCTCCCTAGCATCGTCGTCAGTACTAGACTGCAGATGTAAATACTGAAACGTTAACAAATGTAAGCTTTTTTGTCATGGAGGCTCATTGCTGCTACATGGAGGGGCATTGGGGAATCATCTCATCTGATCTGTTGGGCAGTTTTTCTATGTTGATGTGCTTGTGTTGTCAGGAACCTCCTCAATGGACACGGTCATTGCTTGCGAGCAGTATTACTCATACAGTGTCTCCCTAGCATTGTCATCAGTACTAGACTGCAGATGTAAATTCAGAAAGGATAACAAACTTGTAAGCTTTTTCATAATTAATGGTCATTGCTGCTGCATGGAGGGGAGCAGGGGAATCATCTCATCTCATCTAATAAGCAGTTTTTCTATGTTGATCCACTTGTGTTGTCAGGAACCTCCTCAATGGACACGGTTGTTAATGCAAACAGTATTATTCATATACAGTGGGCCAGATTCAGGAAGGCTTACACGGAGTTCAAGAGTAGTGTAAGCCTCAGTGTAAGCCTCCCAATTCAGGTACAGCCCAAACCTCCGTGTAAGAGACAGCTAACATGTCTCTTACCGCGGACTAAGCGTGGAAATACTCAATACCTCATTTGCAGCTCCAAGATATGCAAATGAGGTATTTGAGCGATCCAAGCAGAAACCAGTCCGTGTAACGGGCGTGTTGCAGAAATGTACTCATCTGACAACTGAGTACATTTCTGCAAAATCAAAAAGCAGACTATGTCAGCTCCAAATAAAGGGTGCATATGTGTCATTAAGCATGCCAATGGCCAAATATGGCCATTGGCATGAAAAGTGTTGCAAAAATAAGTTGGCTGCTTTAACTTTTTTTTTTTTCCACGGGATTTTTGTGTTTAACTGCAGCGCACCAGCATAAGAAAGTGCATACCTAAAACTGAAAACCGAAGCTTATAAGCCCACAATTGTGGGATTTATGTATTATGGAATGTCAATGGAGGACTTGCAGACTAAAACAATATGGCCTCCGTTTGGTAGTTTGTCAAGGGGAAGCTCCGTGTAAGATATGTAACTAAGCATTTAGGCAATCCCTATGTAAATGA
>NC_056742.1:100010997-100032988 GCF_019279795.1 Protopterus annectens
TCATAAGAAAAGTCATTCTTTTTCTGTGTATTAGCTAAACCTGATGGTAAGAATAGTGGAAATTTTTCTCAAATGTTACTTAATTTAGAAAGCAGATTTATATTGAATTTTGGCACACTTGCCCCTAGGGGGTTGAATTTGGAAATGAATCTCACTTTGTAATAGTATAACTATGGAAGGTACCATGGTTCTTTAAAAACTTTTTTGAATATTCTTAATTGATTCATTATTTAATTGATGTTCTTATAAAACATACTGCTTAATGTCATGAATTTATTCCTGTGAAGGCTTGTATAGCCGAGGTACCAGAAGACATTAAAATTTCTGCAGTTTCCTGGCTGCTGAGTGTGGTTGTTTTTTTTTTTCTTATTAATTTAGATAATAGAACAGTAGTAGGTCTTGCATCAGTACAAATTTTCTGAAGGGTATGAAATCTGAAACTCAAATGTCTGCCATTATTTTCTAACTTCAATCTTTAATGACTTGCCACTAATTTGCCAGAAAACCACAATTTTATGAAAAACAGGCCAAAAATGTGATACAAAAATATAAAGTCGCCACACAATACAGCTGGGAACCTGTCAAAAAAAGGACAACTTTTTAATATTAACACTGTTAACTTGAGCAACTAACAAAATAACAGCATCTACATGCATTTCTGAAATAAAAGTAATCTATAACTCTGATCATTACAGTTATATATAATTGCAAACCCTCTACGTTTTCTTTCAAAATTGCCATTTTGAGGAGGGATTATTAGGGGAGAGCAACATTTTGAGCCAAAATTGGGGACAATTGAGGGTTTGGATATTCCTAATTCTACAAAGTGATTTGCACGTACCTCTCACCCTCTTAATGCAGGAAATCTGGACAAGGCCAAATATATTGGGGGAACATACAAACACTACTAAAAATTGCTCTTGTATAAAGTTAAGACAGTTGATCGAATAACAGGTCTTGTATTAGCATGCATTTTTCTGAAGGTTATGACGTCTGAAACTCAATGTCTGTCATTTAATGACTTAATTCCTAAATGATTTGCTAGAAAACCACACATTTTATGAGGAACAAACCAAAAATAAGAAGCAAATATCTATTCATTCTGCAAAAATATGGACAACTGAGAGGTATAGTTCAACTGGGGCTGTTTGAGTTTGCTACCCTTCCCCCCCTCACAAAATCTTGGTCGAATGGAACCTCCCCCCTGCAGCCATTCCAATGTCCCATTCCTTGGTTATTTTGCCCCATTTACCATATACACTGTAATGTGCATACTGCTTTACTTCGGCGATGATTTAGATTTCATTTGAAAGTTTTATTTTGCATTTTACAGCACAAACCCTAATAGATATCTATTAATCAAAGCAATGCAGTCTCACAATGAAAATAGACTTGTATTGAAAGAGCATTGAAACCCACATTAAAAAAAATACATTTTGCCAGTGGCAGATAAAGATTAACTTTAGGCTGTTTTTAAAATCATATGCCCCTTGAACATAAAACATACACATGCTCTTTGATACACCTTCCTGACTGTATTACATTATATTCCTTGTACAATACAGTACAGTTGTTAGAGGGTATTTTAAATGTATTGTTTGGAACATTTTTCCAGTAAACAATGAAACAAAATGCATGCACCAATGACAAAACTGCCAAATTCAGAACATTTCCATCATAAAAAGTCTACTCAACCTTCTATAGTCCACCAGTATCAGTAAATATGCACAATCTCTGAAGTAGTAAAATCCACATTAAAGAAATCTGTAACTAATAAAGAGATTGCTGCTAACAAACAACTTTATATGTCATTGTTTCATCTACAAATAAAGTGCCTGTTGCCCTTGAAGAATAAATTGCCTATGTTGCATGCATTAAAAAAATGATAAGCTAGTAATACCGCAATAGGGAATGGATGGCAAACTGATAACAGGTCCATAGTTACTAGGTATCTTTGCCAAAAAGGACTGCAGTATCCACCCCCTTTACAACAAAGTACAGTATTAGCAATGCATCTACTTAAGAACCCACAGCCTTCTGCATCAAAAGCAAGTACACTACCTGTTGTGCTATTAACAATGCAAGCAGACTTAGCGTAAGCAGTGCTAAGCTTTTGTTCCCCTGCAGCTCTCAGCTCCTTGTAAAATCTACTCGACACTCAGCTGTATCTCTGAACTTTGCAGCACAAGAAATCTGGAAAAAGCCAAAATTTATTGGGGGGGGGGGACAAAAGGCCAAACACCAGGGACACATTTTAAACATTGCTTGTATAATGTTGGAAAGTTGCTAGAATAAAATGCTGTGTTACCACCATACATTTCACTGCCACATCTTGAACCCAGGGGACCCTGTGCAAAACAGTCAGAGAAACATACCACTATGCCAAATCAGCTGAAACAGAGGAAGACAAACTTAAATGACTACCATTTAGTGAATTCAGTTCTCACCATAGCTGTCAACCTCTTAGCAAAAAACACCTGAAAAAAAACAATAATGTGGCAATACAGCTGCCAAACATATTCAGTGAATTCAGTTCTCACCATAGCTCTCAACTTCTTAGCAAAAAACATGTGGACAAAGCCAGTAATGGGGGGAATACAGCCCCCAAACATTCAGTGAATTCAGTTCTCACCATTGCTCTTAACCTTAGCACAAAATACCTGGACGAGGCCAATAATGGGGGAATACAGTCCCAAAAATATGGGCAAATTTCAAATATCCATGTTATAAACTTAGGCAACTGCTAGAATAAAAGGTTGTTTTACCATGTACTTTCTGAAGAATATGAAATCTGAAAATCAAATGCCTGTTATTTTTAAACATTTGTTAACCAGGAAACTAGTCTTACTTGGAACAAAACAAAGGCAATTTTCAGCAGAGCAGGGAGAAACACTCCAGAAACATCTTTGTAAGGGATAGGAGGACATGCAGACTCCACACAGAAGGCACCCCAGCCAAGAATCAAACCAGAAAACCTGTAGCTGTCAGGCAACAATGCTACCAGTGCACCACTGCACTACAAACCATTGCAAGGAAAACTGAAGATACAGAAACCACAGATTTTATGAGGAACAGAACAAATATGAGGCAAAAATCTGCAATTTTTTACAAAAAGTGGTGGGTAGGGAATTCAGGTCCTTGCCACCTGCATCCAAGGTACAGGGTTCAAGCCTGAGTATCTCTACCCACCACTATATGTTAACAGGGGCATTACACACACACACACACACACACACACACACACACACCTCCTGATTTAAGCAGCAAAAAACAACCTTACCCTTGAAGCAGCAAAACTCCATTGTCCGGAACGCGCTCGACCGACTTCAATGCTTCCATGCAAGCCACTCCACCATTGTCTGGAAACCCGTGCTCGACTTCAATGCCTCAAACTCAACTTACCTGTCTCCTGATTGGTCCTGTGCTCCCTGCGAGAGCTTTGATTGGTCTTGTCTGCTGATCAAGCAGTCTGGAGCTCCTCTGTTCTGTGCAGTTGTCTACCGCACAGATTCCTGGGCATCTGCGAGGCAGAAAATACCTTCCCTGTATCTGGACTTCTGACTCAGGCAGTCAGACTGCCCCGCAGATTCCCAGGAATCTGTGCAAACTCTGAGTGTGTCCGCGCATGCGCGGAAGTCTGGTACTCGTAAAATATATATATATTTTTTTTAATTTTATATTTTACAAATTTTATTTCATTTGTTTCAAGGTGGGAGGGCTGCAGTCCTGCAGTCCGATAGCACTAGCCGCCCCTGGTCCCCTTTCTGAATTGACATCAGCAGTCTAGTACTGATGACAAGGCTAGGAAGAAACTGTATGAGTAATACTGCTTGCAAGCAATGGCCACATCCATTGAGGAGGTTCCTGACAATGCCAGTAAGTCAACACAGGAAAACTGCCCAACAGATGAGATGAGATGATTCCCCTACTCCCCTCCATGTAGCAACAATAAGCCTCTATGACGAAAAAGTTTACAAGTTTGTTACAGTTTCTGAATCTACATCTGCAGTCTAGTACTGATGACAATGCTAGGGAGACACTATATGAGCAATACTGCTCGCAAGCAATGACCGCATCCACTGAGGAGGTTCCAACCAATGCTAGTCGGTCAACATACAAAAACTACTCAAGAGAAGAGATGAGATGATTCTCTTGCACCCCTGCATGTAGCAGCAATGAACCTCCATGACCAAAATGCTTACAAGTTTGTTACCCTTTCTGAATTTACATCTGCATGTTAGTACTCACGACAGCGCTAGTGAGACACTGTATGAGTAATACTGCTCAAAAGCAAAAACTGTGTTCATTAAGGATGTTACTGGCAATGGAAGTAGGTCAATGTAGAAAAACTGCTCATGAGATGAGATGAGATGATATGATTACCCTGCTCACCTCCATGTATCAGCAATGCGAATCTGTGAAGAAAAAGCTTACAAGTTTGTTACCCTTTCTAAATTTAAATCTGCAGTCTAGTACTGATGACAATGCGAGGGAGACACTGTATGAGTAATACTGCTCACAAGCAAAGGCCATTTCCATTGAGGAGGTTCCTGACAACGCAAGTAGATCAACATAGAAAAACTGCTCATGAGATGAGATGAGATAACATGAGATGATTCCCCTGCACCCCTCCATGTAGCAGCAATGAGCCTCTGTGGAGAAAAACCTTACAAGTTTGCTACCCTTTGTGAATTTACATCTCTAGTCTAGTACTGACGACAACAACAGTGAGACACTGTATGAGTAATACTGCTCACAATCAATGGCAGCGTCCATTTAGGAGGTTCCTGAAAATGCAAGCAGGTCAACATAGAAAAACTGCTGATGAGATGATATGATTCCCTTAGTCCCCTCAATGTAGCAGCAAAGAGCCTTCATGATGAAAAAGCTTAAAAGTTTAATCCCTTTCTGAATTTACATCTGCAGTCTAGTACTGGCGACAATGCTAGGGGGACACTGTATGAGTAATACTGTTCGCAAGTAACGAATGCATCCATTGAGAAGGTTCCTACGAATGCAAGTAGGGGAACATAGAAAAACTGCTCATGTGAAGAGATGAGATGAGATGATTCCCCTGCTCCCCTCCATGCAGCAGCAATGAGCATCCATGATGAAAAAGCATACAAGTTTGTTATGCTTTCTGAATTTACATCTGCAGTCTTGTACTGATGACAACGTTAGGGAGACACTGTATGAGTAATATTGCTCACAAGCAATGACTGTATCCATTGAGGAGGTTCCTGAAAATGCAAGCAGATCAACATAAAAAAAAGTTCTGATGAGATGAGATGAGATGAATCCACTGCTCTCCTCCATGTAGCAGCAATGAGTCTCCATGACGAAAAAGCTTTCAAGTTTATTACCCTTTCTGAACTGACATATGCAGTCTAGTGCTGATAACAACACTAGGGAGACACTGTATGAGTAATACAGCTTGCAAGCAATGACCGCATCCATTGAGGAGGTTCCTGACAACACAAGCACGTCAACATAGAAAAATGGCTCAACAGATGAGATGAGATGATTCCCTTGCTCCACTCCATGTAGCAGCAATGAACCTCCGTGACGAAAAAGATTACAAGTTTGTTACTGTTTCTGTATTTACATCTGCAGTCTAGTTCTGATGACAATGCTAGGGACACACTGTATGAGTAATACTGCTCGCAAGCAATGACCGCGTCCATTGACAAGGTTCCTGAAAACAAAAGCAGGTCAACATAGAAAAACTGCTCATGAGATGAGATGACATGAGATGACATGATTCCCCTTCCCCCCTTCATGTAGGAGCAATGACCCTCTGTGACGAAAAAGCTTACAAGTATGTCCCCTTTCTGAATTGACATCAGCAGTCTAGTACTGATGACAAGGCTAGGAAGAAACTGTATGAGTAATACTGCTTGCAAGCAATGGCCACATCTATTGAGGAGGTTCCTGACAATGCCAGTAAGTCAACACAGGAAAACTGCCCAACAGATGAGATGAGATGATTCCCCTACTCTCCTCCATGTAGCAACAATAAGCCTCCATGATGAAAAAGCTTAGTTGTTTGACACCTTTCTGAATTAGCATCTGCAGTCTATCACTGATGACAATACTAGGGAGGCACTATATGTGTAATACTGCCCACAAGCAACGACCGCATGCATTGAGGAGGTTCCTGAAAACACAATCAGGTCAACACAGAAAAAGTGCTGATGAGATGACAGGATTCCCCTTCTCCCCCTTCATGTAGGAGCAATGACCCTCTGTGATGAAAAAGCTTACAAGTTTGTCCACTTTCTGAATTGACATCTGCAGTCTAGTACTGATGACAAGGCTAGGAAGACACTGTATGAGTAATACTGCTCGCAAGCAATGGTCACATCCATTGAGGAGGTTCCTGACAATGTAAGTAAGTCAGCACAGAAAAACTGCCCAACAGATGAGATGAGGTGATTCCCCTGCTCCCCTCCTTGTGGGAGGAATAAGCCTCTATGAGGAAAAAGCTTACAAGTTTGTTACAGTTTCTAAATATATGTCTGTAGTCTAGTACTGATGACCATGCTAGGGTGACACTTTATGAGTAATACTGTTTGCAAGCAACGAACGCATCCATTGAGAAGGTTCCTACAAATGCATGTAGGGGAACATAGCAAAACTGCTCATGTGATGAGATGAGATGATTCCCTTGCACCTTTCCATGTAGAGCCTGCATGATGAGAAAGCTTTGAAGTTTGTTTCCCTTTCTGAATTTACATCTGAATTCTAGTACTGACGACTAAGCTAATGAGACACTGGAAGAGTAATACTTCTTGTAAGCTACGACCACGACCATTGAGGAGGTTCCTGACAGAGCAAGTAGATTAGCCTAAAAAAACTGCTCATGAGATGACATGAGATGAGATGATTCCCTTGCTCCCCCTCCATGTAGCAGCAATGAAACTCTGTGACAAAAAAGCTTACATGTTTTTACCCTTTCTCAATTTACATCTGCAGTCTAGTACTGACGACAATGCTAGTGAGACACTCTATGAGTAATACTGTTTGCATCAACAACCGTGTCCATTGAGGAGGTTCCTGACAATGGAAGTAGATCAACATAGAAATACTGCTTATGAGATGAACTGATACAAGATGATTCCCCTGCTCCTCTCCATGCAGCAGCAGTGCTCATCCATGACGAAAAATCTTACAAGTTTGTCATGCTTTCTGAATTTACATCTGTAGTCTTGTACTAACGACAACGTTAGGGAGACACTGTATGAGTAATAATACTCACAAGCAACGACCGGGTCCATTGACGAGGTTCCTGAAAACAAAAGCAAGTCATCATAGAAAAACTGCTCATGAGATGAGATGACATGATTCCCCTTCCCCCCTTCATGTAGGAGCAATGACCCTATGTGACAAAAAAAGCTAACACGTTTGTCCCCTTTCTGAATTGACATCTGCAGTCTAGTACTGATGACAAGGCAAGGAAGAAACTTTATGAGTAATACTGCTTGCAAGCAATGGCCACATCTATTGAGGAGGTTCCTGACAATGCCAGTAAGTCAACACAGGAAAACTGCCCAACAGATGAGATGAGATGATTTCCCTGCTCCCCCTCCATGTAGCAGGAATGAGACTTTGCGACAAAAAAGCTTATAAGTTTGTTACCCCTTCTCAATTTACATCTACAGTCTAGTACTGATGACAATGCTAGTGAGACACTGTATGAGTAATACTGTTTGCATCAACAACCGTGTCCATTGAGGAGGTTCCTGACAACGGAAGTAGATCAACATAGAAATACTGCTTATGAGATGAACTGAGATAAGATGATTCCCCTACTCCCCTCCATGTATCAGCAATGAGACTCCATGATGAAAAAGCTTATGTTTGTTACCCTTTCTGAATTTACATCTGCAGTCTAGTACTGATGACAATACTAGGGAGACACTGTATGAGTAATACTGCTCACAAGCAAAGACCATGCCCATTGAGGAGGTTCCTGAGAACACAAGTAGATCAACACAGAAAAGCTGCTCATGAGATGAGATGAGATAACATGAGATGTTTCCGCTACACCCCTCCATGTAGGAGCAATGAGCCTCTGTGAAGAAAAACCTTACAAGTTTGTTACCCTTTCTGAATTTACATCTGAAGTCTAGTACCGGCGACAATGATAGGGGGACACTGTATGAGTAATACTGCTAGCAGGCAATGACCATGTCCATTGAGGAGGTTCTTGAAATGCAAGTAGGTCAACATTGAAAAACTGCTAAGAGGATCAGATGAGATGAGATGGGATTAGATGAGATGAGATATAAAATGAGATTAGGTGAGATGGGATATGCAATGAGATGTGATGAGATATGAGATGAGATGTTTCCCCTTCCCCCCTTCATGTAGGAGCAATGACCATTCATGATGAAAAAGCTTACAAGTTTGACAACTTTCTGAAGTAACATCTGCAGTCTAGCACTGACGACAATACTAGGGAGGTATTATATGTGTAATACTGTCCGCAAGCAATGACCGCATGCATTCAGGAGGTTCCTGAAAACACAAGCAGATCAACATGGTAAAACTGCTGATGAGATGAGATGAGGTGATTCCACTGCTCCCCTCCATGTAACAACAATCAGCCTCCGTGACAAAAAGCTTACAAGTTTGTTACCATTTCTGAATTTACATCTGCAGTCTAGTATTGACGACAATGCTAGGGAGAGACTGTATGAGTAATACTGCTCGCAAGCAATGACCGCATCCATTGAGAAGGTTCCTACCAAAGCAAGTAGGTCAAAATACAAAAACTGGTCAAGAGAAGAGATGAGATGAGGTCAGATGATTCCCCTGCACCCTTGCATGTAGCAGCAATGAGCATCCATGACGAAAAATCTTACAAGATTTTTACCCTTTCTGAATTAACATCTGCAATCTAGTACTGATGACAAGGCTAGGAAGAGACTGTATGAGTAATACTGTTCACAAGCAATGAATGTGTCCATTGAGAAGGTTCCTACGAATGCAAGTAGGTCAACATAGAAAAACTGCTCAAGTGAAGAGATGAGATGAGATGATTCCCCTGCACCCCTCCATGTAGCAGCAATGAGCCTGCATGATGAAAAACCTTAGAAGTCTGTTACCCTTTCTGAATTTACATCTGCAGTCTAGTATTGACGACAATGCTAGGGAGACCCTGTAGGAGTAATACTGCTCACAAACAAAGACCATTTCCATTAAGGAGGTTCCTGACAACACAAGTAGATCAACATAGAAAAACTGCTCATGAGATGGGATGAGATAACATGAGATGATTTCCCTGCACCTCTCTATGTAGGAACAAGGAGCCTCTGTAAAGAAAAACCTTACAAGTTTGTAACCCTTTCTGAATTTACATCTGTAGTCTAGTACTGATGACAACAACAGTGAGATACTTTATGAGTAATACTGCTCACAAGCAATGACCGAGTCCAATGAGGTGGTTCATGAAAATGCAAGCAGGTCAACATAGAAAAACTGCTCAAGAGGATCAGATGAGATTAGATGAGATGAGATATAAAATGAGATTAGATGAGATATGCGATGAGATGAGATGGGATGAGATATGAGATGAGATGATTCCCCTTCCCCCCTTTATGTAGGAGCCATGACCATCCACGATGAAGAAGCTTACAAGTTTGACACCTTTCTGAATTAACATCTGCAGTCTAGCACTGACGACAATATTAGGGAGGCACTGTATGTGTAATACTGTCCACAAGCAATGACCGCATGCATTGAGGAGGTTCCTGAAAACACAAGCAGGTCAACATAGAAAAAGTGCTGATAAGATGACATGATTCCCCTTCCCCCCTTCATGTAGGAACAATGACCTTCTGTGACGAAATAGTTTACAAGTTTGTTCCCTTTCTGAATTGACATCTGCAGTCTAGTACTGATGACAAGGCTAGGAAGACACTGTATGAGTAATACTGCTGGCAAGCAATGGCCGCGTCCATTGAGGAGGCTCCTAACAATGTAAGTAAGTCAACACAGAAAAACTGCCCAGCAGATGAGATGAGATGATTCCCCTGCTTCTCTCCATGTAGCAGCAATAAGTCTCTATGACGAAAAAGCTTACAAGTTTGTTACAGTTTCTGAATCTACATCTGCAGTCTAGTACTGACGACAATGCTAGGGAGACACTGTATGAGTAATACTGTTCGCAAGCAATGAACACGTCCATTGAGAAGGTTCCTATGAATGCAAGTAGGTCAACATAGAAAAACTGCTCAAGTGAAGAGATGAGATGATTCCTCTGCACCCCTCCATGTAGCAGCAATGAGCCTGCATGAGGAAAAAGCTTAGAAGTTTGTTACCCTTTTTGAATTTACATCTGCATTCTAGTACTGATGACAAAGCTAGTGAGACACTGTATGAGTAATACTTCTCGTAAGCAATGACCGCATCCATTGAGGAGGTCTCTGACAGCACAAGTAGATCAACCTAGAAAAACAGCTCATGAGATGATATGAGATGATCCCCTGCTCTCCTCCATGTAGCAGCAATGAGACTCTGTGACAAAAAGCTTACAAGTTTGTTACCCTTTCTGAATTTACATCTGCAGTCTAGTACTGACGACAATGCTAGTGAGACACTGTATGAGTAATACTGTTTGCATCAACAACCATGTCCATTGAGGAGGTTACTGACAAAACAAGTAGATCAACACAGAAAAACTGCTCATGTGATGAGATGAGATGAGATAACATGAGATGATTCCCCTGCACCCCTCCATGTAGCAGCAATGAGCCTCTGTGGAGAAAAACCTTACAAGTTTGTTACCCTTTCTGAATTTACATCTCCAATCTAGTACTGACGACAACAACAGTGAGACACTGTATGAGTAATACTGCTCACAATCAATGACCGAGTCCATTTAGGAGGTTCCTGAAAATGCAAGCAGGTCAACATAGAAAAACTGCTGATGAGATGACATGATTCCCTTAGTCCCCTCCATGTAGCAGCAATGAGCCTTTGTGACGAAAAAGCTTAAAAGTTTATTACCCTTTCTGAATTTACATCTGCAGTCTAGTACTGGCGACAATGCTAGGGGGACACTGTATGAGTAATACTGCTAGCAAGCAATGACAGCATCTGTTGAGGAGGTTCCTGAAATGCAAATAGGTCAACACAGAAAAACTACTCAAAAGGATCATATGAGATGAGATGAGATTAGATGAGATGAGATATAAAATGAGATTAGATGAGACTAGATATGCGATGAGATGAGATATGAGATGAGATGATTCCCCTTCCCCCCTTCATGTAGGAGCAATGACCCTCTGTGATGAAAAAGCTTGCAAGTTTTTCCACTTTCTGAATTGACATCTGCAGTCTAGTACTGATGATAAGGCTAGGAAGACACTGTATGAATAATACTACTCGCAAGCAATGGCTGCGTCCATTGAGGAGGTTCCTGACAATGCAAGTAAGTCAGCACAAAAAAACTGCCCACCAGATGAGATGAGGTAATTCCCCTGCTGCCCTCCTTGTAGGAGCAATAAGCCTCTATGACTAAAAAGCTTAGAAGTTTGTTACAGTTTCCGAAACTACATCTGCAATCTAGTACTGATGACCATGCTAGGGAGACACTTTATGAGTAATACTGTTCGCAAGTAACAAACGCATCCATTGAGAAGGTTCCTACGAATGCAAGTAGGGGAACATAGAAAAACTGCTCATGTGATGATGTGATGAGATGAGATGAGATGATTCCCCTGCACCCCTCCATGTAGCAGCAATAAGCTTGCATGATGAAAAAGCTTAGACGTTTGTTACCCTTTCTGAATTTACATCTGAATTTTAGTACTGATGACAAAGCTAGTGAGACATTGTATGAATAATACTTCTTGTGAGCAAGGACCATGACCATTGAGGAGGTCTCTGACAGAGCAAGTAGATCAACCAAAAAAACTGCTCATGAGATGACGAGATGAGATGATTCCCCTGCTCCCCCTCCATGTAGCAGCAATGAGACTCTGTGACAAAAAAGCTTATAAGTTTGTTACCCTTTCTGAATTTACATCTGCAGTCTAGTACTGATGACAATGCTAGTGAGACACTGTATGAGTAATACTGGTTGCATCAACAACCATGTCCATTGAGAAGGTTCCTGACAATGGAAGTAGATCAACATAGAAATACTGCTTATGAGATGAACTGAGATGAGATGATTCCCCTGCTCCCCTCCATGAGCAGGAATGAGCATCCATGACGAAAAAGCATACAAGTTTGTTATGCTTTCTGAGTTTACATCTGCAGTCTTGTACTGACGACAATGTTAGGGAGACACTGTATAAGTAATATTGCTCACAAGCAATGACCGCATCCATTGAGGTGGTTCCTGAAAACGCAAGCAGAACAACATAAAAAAAGTTCTGATGAGATGAGATGAATCCACTGCTCTCCTCCATGTAGCAGCAATGAGTCTCCATGATGAAAAAGCTTCCAAGTTTATTACCTTTTCTGAACAGACATATGCAGTCTAGTACTGATAACAACAGTAGGGAGACAGTTTATGAGTAATACAGCTTGCAAGCAATGGCCGTGTCCATTGAGGAGGTTCCTGACAACACAAGCATGTCAACATAGAAAAACTGCCCAACAGATGAGATGAGATGATTCCCTTTCTCCACTCCATGTAGCAGCAATGAGCCTCCATGATGAAAAAGCTTGCAAGTTTGTTACCATTTCTGAATTTACATCTGGAGTCTAGTACTGATGACAATGCTAGAGAGACACATTATGAGTAATACTGCTCGCAAGCAACGACCGCGTCCATTGACGAGGTTCCTGAAAACAAAAGCAGGTCAACATAGAAAAACTGCTTATGAGATGAGATGAGATGACATGATTCTCCTTTCCTCCTTCATGTAGGAGCAATGACGCTCTGTGACAAAAAAGCTTACAAGTTTGTCCCCTTTCTGAATTGACTTCTGCAGTTTAGTACTGATGACAAGCCTAGGAAGAAACTTTATGAGTAATACTGCTCACAAGCAATGGCCACATCTATTGAGGAGGTTCCTGACAATGCCAGAAAGTCAACACAGGAAAACTGCCCAAGAGATGAGATGAGATGATTCCCCTACTCCCCTCCATGTAGCAGCAATAAGCCTCTATGAAGAAAAAGCTTACAAGTTTGTTACAGTTTCCAAATCTACATCTGCAGTCTAGTACTGGCGACAGTAATAGGGAGAGACTGTATGAGTAATACTGCTTGTAAGCAATGACCGCATCCATTGAGGAGGTTCCTACCAAAGCAAGTAGGTCAACATACAAAAACTGCTCAAGAGAAGAGATGAGATGAGATGATTCTACTGCACCCCTGCATGTAACAGCAATGAGCATCCATGATGAAAAAGCTTACAAGTTTGTTATCCTTTCTGAATTTACATCTGCAGTCTTGTACTGATGACAACGTTAGGGAGACACTGTATGAGTAATATTGCCCACAAGCAATAACCAGGTCCATTGAGGAGGTTCCTGAAAATGCAAGCAGATCAACATAAAAAAAGTGCTGATGAAATGAGATGAGATGAATCCACTGCTCCCCTCCATGTAGCAGCAATGAGTCACTGTGACGAAAAAGCTTCCAAGTTTGTTACCCTTTCTGAACTGACATATGCAGTCTAGTACTGATAACAACACTAGGGAGACACTGTATGAGTAAAGCAGCTTGCAAACAGCGACCATGTCCATTGAGGAGGTTCCTGGTAACACAAGCACGTCAACATAGAAAAACTGCCCAACATATGAGATGAGATGATTCCCTTGCTCCCCTCCATGTAGCAGCAATGAGCCTCCGTGACAAAAAAGCTTATAGGTTTGTTACCATTTCTGAATTTACAGCTGCAGTCTAGTGCTAATGACAATGCTATGGAGACACTGTATGAGTAATACTGCTCATGCAATGACCACTTCCATTTACGAGGTTCCTGAAAACAAAAGCAGGTCAACATAGAAAAACTGCTCATGAGATGAGATGACATGATTCCCCTTCCCCCTTCATGTAGGAGCAATGACCGTCTGTGACAAAAAAGCTTACGAGTATGTCCCCTTTGTGAATTGACATCTGCAGTCTAGTACTGATGACAAGGCTAGGAAGAAACTGTATGAGTAATACTGCTCGCAAGCAATGGCCACATCCATTGAGGAGGTTCCTGACAATGCCAGTAAGTCAACACAGGAAAACTGCCCAACAGATGAGATGAGGTGATTCCTCTGCTCCTCTCCTTGTGGGAGCAGTAAGCATCTATGACAAAAAAGCTTACAAGTGTGTTGCAGTTTCCAAATCTACATCTGCAGTCTAGTACTGATGACCATGCTAGGAAGACACTTTATGAGTAATACTGCTCGCAAGCAGCGGACGCATGCTTTGAGAATGTTCCTATGAATGCAAAAAGGAGAACATAGAAAAACTGCTCATGTGATGAGATGAGATTATTCCCCTGCACCCTTCCATGTAGCAGCAATGAGCCTGCATGATGAAAAAGCTTAGAAGTTTGTTACCCTTTCTGAATTTACATCTGCATTCTAGTACTGACGACAAAGCTAGTGAGACACTGTATGAGTAATACTTCTCGTAAGTAATGACCGTGATCATTGAGGAGGGCTCTGACAGAGCAAGTAGATCCACCTAAAAAAACTGCTCATGAGATGACATGAGATGAGATGATTCCCCTGCTCCCCTCCATGTAGCAGCAATGAGACTCTGTGATGAAAAAGCTTACAAGTTTGTTACCCTTTCTGAATTTACATCTGCATTCTAGTACTGACGACAATGCTAGTGAGACACTGTATGAGTAATACTGCTCATAAGTAACTACTGTGTTCATTGAGGATGTTCTAACAATGCAAGTATGTCATCTTAGAAAAACTGCTCATAAGATGAGATGAGATGATTATCCTGCTCCCCTCCATGTATCAGCAGCGAGACTCCGTGATGAAAAAGTGTATAAGTTTGTTACCCTTTCTGAATTTACATCTGCAGTCTAGTACTGACGACAATGCTAGGAAGAAACTGTATGAGTAATACTGCTCACAAGCAAAGACCACGCCATTGAGGAGGTTCCTGAGAATGCAAGTAGATCAACACAGGAAAAACTGCTCATGAGGTACCATGAGACGTTTCCGCTACACCCCTCCATGTAGGAGCAATGAGCCTCTGTGAAGAAAAACCTTACAAGTTTGTTACCCTTTCTGAATTTACATCTGAAGTCTAGTATTGGCGACAATGCTAGAGGGACACTGTATGAGTAATACTGCTTGCAAGCAATGACCACGTCCATTGATGAGGTTCCTGAAATGCAGGTAGGTCAAAATTAAAAAAACGCTCAAGAGGATCAGATGAGATGAGATGAGATGATTCCCCTTCCACCCTTCATGTAGGAGCAATGACCATCCATGATGAAAAAGCTAACAAGTTTGACACCTTTCTGAATTAACATCTGCAGTCTTGCACTGACAACAATACTAGGGAGACACTGTATGTGTTATACTGCCCGCAAGCAATGACCACATCCATTGAGGAGGTTCCTGAAAAGACAAGCAGATCAACATAGAAAAACTGCTGATGAGATGAGATGATTCCACTGCTCCCCTCCATGTAACAGCAATCAGCCTCCGTGACAAAAAGCTTACAATTTTCTTACCATTTCTGAATTTACATCTGCAGTCTAGTACTGACGACAATGCTAGGACAAGACTGTATGAGTAATACTGCTCTCCAGCAACGACTGCATCCATTGAGGAGGTTCCTACCAAAGCAAGTAGGTCAAAATAACCAAACTGGTCAAGAGAAGTGATGAGATGAGATGATTCACCTGCACCCTTGCATGTATCAGCAATGAGCCTCCATGACAAAAAAGCTTACAAGATTTTTACCCTTTCTGAATTTACATCTACATTTTAGTACTGATGACAACACTAGTGAGACACTGTGCGAGTAATACTGCTCGTAAGGAACAACCGTGTACATTGAGGATGTTCCTGACAACACAAGTAGGTCAACCTAGAAAAACTGCTCATGAGATGAGATGAGATGATTCCCCTGCACCCCTCCATGTAGCAGCAATTAGCCTTTGTGACGAAAAACCTTACAAGTTTGTTACCGTTTCTGAATTTACATCTGCAGTCTAGTACTGGTGACAATACTAGGGGGACACTGTATGAGTTATACTGCTAGCAAGCAATGACTGCGTCCAATGAGGAGGTTCCTAAAATGCAAGTAGGTCAACACAGAAAAACTTCTCAAGAGGATCAGATGAGATTAGATGAAATGAGATATAAAATGAGATTAGATGAGATGAGATATGTGATGAGAAGAGATGAGATGATAAATGAGATGAGATGATTCCCCTTCCCCCCTTCATGTAGGAGCAATGATCATCCATGATGAAAAAGCTTACAAGTTTGACACCTTTCTGAATTAACATCTGCAGTCTAGCACTGATGACAATTCTAGGGAGGCACTGTATGTGTAATACTGCCCACAAGCAACGACCGCATGCATTGAGGAAGTTCCTGAAAACAAAAGCAGGTCAACATAGAAAAAGTGCTGATGAGATGACATGATTCCCCTTCCCCCCTTCATGTAGGAGCAATGACCCTCTGTGATGAAAAAGCTTACAAGTTTGTCCCCTTTCTGAACTGACATCTGCAGTCTAGTAGTGATGACAAGGCTAGGAAGACACTCTATAAGTAATACTGCTTACAAGCAATGACCGTGTCCATTGAGGAGGTTCCTGACAATGCAAGTAAGTCAACACAGAAAAACTGCCCAAAAGATGAGATGATTCCACTTCTCCCCTCCATGTAGCAGCTATAAGCTTCTATGACGAAAAAGCTTATAAGTTTGTTACAGTTTCTGAATTTACATCTGCCATCTAGTACTGATGACAATGCTAGGGAGACACTTTATGAGTAATACTGTTAGCAAGCAACGGACGCATTCATTGAGATAGTTCCTATGAATGCAAGTAGGTCAACAAAGAAAAACTGCTCAAGGGAAGAGTTGAGATGAGATTATTTCCCTGCACCCCTCCATGTAGCAGCAATGAGCCTGCATGACGAAAAAGCTTAGAGGTTTGTTACCCTTTCTGATTTTACATCTGAATTCTAGTACTGACGACAAAGTTAGTGAGACACTGTATGAGTAATACTTCTCGTAAGCAATGACCGCATCCATTGAGGAGGTCTCTGACAGTGCAAGTAGATCAACCTAGAAAAACTGCTCATGAGATGACATGAGATGAGATGATTCCTGTGTTCCTATTAGATGACTGAAGACGCATTCTATCGAATGTGTCATCCAGGGAAAGAATTCTCTTGGCCGCTTCTGTTACATTGCTGTTTTTGGCATTGTAGTGTAATCTCGGAGTTGGTATATTTAAGTAGGGGGGGTGTGGGGGGCAAAGCCCCCCCCCCAGTTTATGTATTCTTTCAATTTTTTTTTCTTTGTTTTTTTTTTTTTTTGAACAGTGATTTTTTTTCCAAGGAAAAAAAAATCACTGTTCTGAGATTTCAAGATTGTAAGCTTTTGCTCACATGGGGTTGATTATTCATTGTTTGCTTTTTTAAGCGTTCGATGATATAATATAGACCCGATTCCCCTGCTCCCCTTCATGTAGCAGCAACATGACTCCGTGACAAAAAAGCTTACAAGTTTGTTACCCTTTCTGAATTTACATTTGCAGTCTAGTACTGACAACAATGCTAGTGAGACACTCTATGAGTAATACTGTTCACATCAACAACTGTGTCCAATGAGGGGGTTCCTGACAACGCAAGTAGATCAACATTGAAAAACTGCTTATGAGATTGAGATGAGATGATTCCCCTGCTCCCCTCCATGCAGCAGCAATTAGCATTCATGACGAAAAAGCTTACAAGTTTGTTATCTTTTCTGAATTTACATCTGCAGTCTTTTACTGATGACAATGTTAGGGAGACACTGTATGAGTAATACTGCTTGCAAGCAACGACCACGTCCATTGAGGAGGTTCCTGAAAACGCAAGCAGATCAACATAGAAAAACTGCTGATGAGATGAGATGAGATGATTCCACTGCTTCCCTCCATGTAGCACCAATGACTCTCCATGTCGAAAAAGCGTACAAGTTTGTTACCCTTTCTGAATTGACATCTGCAGTCTAGTACTGGAAAAAGCTTACAAGTTTGTTACCCTTTCTGAATTGACATCTGCAGTCTAGTACTGATAACAACACTAGGGAGATACTGTATGAGTAATACTTCTCGCAAGCAATGACCGCATTCATTGAGGAGGAACCTGACAACAGAAGCACTTCAACATAGAAAAACTGCCCAACATATGAGAAGAGATGATTCCCCTGCTCTCTTCCATGTAGCAGAAAAGAGCCTCTGTGATGAAAAAGCTTACAAGTTTGTTACCGTTTCTGAATTTACATCTGCAGTTTAGTACTGATGACAATGCTAGGGAGACACTATTTGAGTAATACTGCTCACAAGCAATGACCGCGTCCATTGAGGAGGTTCCTAACAATGCAAGTAGGTCAACATACAAAAACTGCTCATGAGATGAGATGAGATGATTAACCTGCTCCCTTCCATGTACCAGCAATGAGACTCCATGACGAAAAAACTTACAAGATTGTTACCCTTTCTGAATTGACATCTGCAGTCTTGTACTGAAGAAGTAAAGGAAAGAATAAGAAGTTTAAAGGTACAGGATATGAAATGGGATGAAATAACAGCCAGAGAGATTGAAATAAAGTTGAGAAAAGCCTCTAACTGGAAAACCCCCAGCCCAGATGCAGTACCTAACTTTTGGCTTAAATTATTAACTTCTTTGCATGAGGATTTAGCGATGAGTAAGAACTATTTATATGCGCACCCCAGACATACACCACACTGGTTAACAACAGGAAAAACAATGCTCTTACTTAAGAGTGAACCTGTAAGCTACCCTAAAAATTATAGACCAATAACATGTCTTCTGACGACATACAAAATATACACAAGAATTGACGCTGACAGAGTTTATAGTCATTTAGAAGAAAACTCAATTATGGCAGTAGAACAGAAGGGCAATAAAAGAAAGTCATATGGAACACAGGACCAGTTGTTGTTAACCAAAGTTATAGTGGAGAATTGTAAGAAGGGGAAGAACCCTAAGTATGGCCTGGATTGACTACAAAAAAGTATTTGATAATATCCCACATTCATGGATAAAAGAGTGCTTAAAAATGTATAAGATACACTGATTGACTACATTACAGTAACCATGATACAGTGGCAGACCACTTTGCAATTAAGCCATGATAAAGGGGGATATTTCAGGGTGACTCTCTGTCACCCTTGCTATTCTGCCTTGCCATTAACTCATTAAGCTGTTTACTTAACAGCTTAGGCCATGGCTGTAATTTGGCATCTAGAAAACAACAAAGTCTAATGACTTCTCATCTTCTCTTTGTCGATTATTTAAAATTGTATAGCTCATCAGATGAGGAACTGAAAGCACAGCTGCAGGTTGTCAAAACTTTTTCAGATGGTATTTGAATGTCATTTGGTCTTGATAAATGTGCAAAAGCAACCTTTAAAAAAGGAAAATTGCAGCACCAGGAAAACATCAGTTTGGGACAAGAATGTGATATAAAAGAACTTGAGCAAGAGGGGGTGTATAAATACTTGGGAACTGATGAAGGATCAGCAATAAAACATAAACAAATGCGAATAAAGCTTAGTAAGGAGTACTTTAGAAATTGTAAATTAATCCTGAAAACAGCATTAACACCTAGGAACAAGATCCACACTATAAATCAGTTTGCTCTTCCTGTCCTAATTTATAGTTTTGGAGTGATTGATAGGCCCCAAAAAGTGTTGGATAGATTGGATATCAAAACAAGAAGGATGCTTCATGCTCACCAAATGATTTATAAAAATCAGTGTATACCAAGATTATATATATTCCCCATTTTGAATGAGGGATGGGCCTCCTTGAAATTGATTACATGTATAGATCTGCAATCGTGAGACTCCTCACATATCTACTGACCTCACAAGATCCAAATGTGGTGAAAGTTTTGAAACATGAGAAGAATAAATCTAAGATGACAGCTCTACTTAATTTAGCAGAAGCATATTGACGTCAAGCAGGAATGGAAATCAAACCAGAAGTGGATAAAAACCAGGCAGCAACTGAATGCACTAAAAACAAAAGAAAGAAAATAAGTTGAAGTACCAGGTGAGAAGGTAAGAAATGTGGAAAAAACATAAATATAGTTGCAAGTATAGAAAACTTCTTGAAGAGCCTCATGTTGATCAAGAACAAATGCAGGAATGGTTAAGGAGAGGTGAATTTACATCAAGAAATGAAAGGTTAATATTGACAGTCCAAGATAGTGGGCTACATACATGCTGGTTTACTAAGTCCATTGAACATGTAGCAGAAACAGACATATGTAGGTTTTGTGGAACCGAACTGGAAACAGTCACACACCTTATTGTTGGTTGTGACTCTCTAATAGCAGAGGGACTGTATACTGAAATGCATAATAATGTGGCGAGATTGTTACACTGGAGATTGTGCAAACATTACGGTATCGAAGTGGCTAAAAAACACTGGAAACATGAGCCACAGAGAATCATAGAAAGTGTTGAAGTTTACATCACGTGGGATCACCCAGTACCATCAGTCCAAAAGATAGATGCTAGAAAAACGGATATAGTGGTCCAAGAAAAGAAGACAAAAGTAGCATTGATCATTGAAATTGCTACACCTAGTGACTACAGTGCCTTGCGTGCAGAGAGACACAAAGTCATAAAATACCTCTATCTGCAGGCAGAAACAAGAGCCATGTGGAAGAAAGATACCTAGACACTTCCAATAGTAGTAGGAGCAACTGGTGTTAGAAAAAAGAATTTACAATCGTATTTAGATACACCATACGAATTGCAAAAGGAGTCATTACTGGGCACATTGTGTATGCTGCGAAGAGCACTTTTGGCTAACATCAAAGAGTCAAACAAAACTCATTAAATGAACTTTAATCATACTTTGACTTAGGAATGGGGTCCATTCCCATCATGGTATTAGAAACCCAAAAGACTTGGAGAAATTAAAAATGACAACATTAGGGAGACACTGTATGAGTAATACTGCTCGTAAGCAACAACCATGTCCATTTAGGATGTTCCTGACAATGCACGTAGGTCAACCTAGAAAAACTGCTCATGAGATGAGATGATTACCCTGCTCCCCTCCATGTATCAGCAATGAGACTCCGTGACGAAAATGCTTACAAGTTTGTTACCCTTTCTGAATTTACATCTGCAGTCTAGTACTCGCCAGCAACGGCCGCGTCCATTGTGGAGGTTCCTGAAAATGCAAGCAGATCAACATAGAAAAACTGCTGATGAGATGAGATGATTCCACTGCTCCCCTCCATGTAGCAGCAATGAGACTCCATGACGTAAAAGCTTACAAGTTTGTCACCCTTTCTGATTGACATCTGCAGTCTAGTACTGATAACACTAGGGAGATGCTGTATGAGTAATACTGCTCACAAGCAATGACCGTGTCCATCGAGAAGGTTTCTGACAACACAAGCACATCAACATAGAAAAACTGCCCAACAGATGAGATATTCCCCTGCTCCCCTCCATGTAGCAGCAATGAGCCTCCGTGACAAAAAGCTTACACGTTTGTTACCATTTCTGAATTTGCATCTGCAGTCTAGTACTGACGACAATGTTAGGAGACACTGTATGAGTAATACTGCTCATAAGCAACAACCATGTCCATTTAGGATGTTCCTGACAATGCACGTAGGTCAACCTAGAAAAACTGCTCATGAGATGAGATGATTACCCTGCTCCCCTCCATGTATCAGCAATGAGATTCCGTGATGAAAATGCTTACAAGTTTGTTACCCTTTCTGAATTTACATCTGCAGTCTAGTACTGATGATAATGCTAGGGAGACACTGTATGAGTAATACTGCTTG
>NC_056742.1:100033488-100069050 GCF_019279795.1 Protopterus annectens
TTTAAAAAAAAGGGGGCATTTTTCAGGCTTTACCCCTTTAAAAAAAAATGCCCAAACTTCAGTTTCCATAATTTCAGGGAAACAAACAATTTTTTTTCGTTTCATTTTTTTTTGACTGTTTCCCGGTGTATTTTGGACATTTTTTAAAAAAAATTTTTAAAATGGGGGAACAGAGTTTTTTACATTTACTTTGGTTTTTTTTTAAAATGAATTAAATTTAATTGAATATAAGGATATTTTATTAGGCTGCTTTTTTTATATTTTTTTGATGGATTCCGTTGTTTTAAAAAAATTTATTTTTTCTGCCCCCAATTTTTATTAAAAGTAATTTTTAGCCTCAAATTTTTTTTTTTAATTATTTTGTCTTGATTTATTAATATTTTCCCCAACCATTTTTTAAAATTGATTGTTTGGTGTTGACAAACCCCATTAAGTTGAATTTCCCCTTGGGCCCCCCCCTTAGTGCCCCACCCTCCAATTTTGGCCCACCACCCCTGGGGGCTCTTTAAGGAAAGGGGCAGCCCCATGAAGGGGAAAGGGGAACTTCATCCAGTCATCTCTTCCCTTAGGAGTTTTTTATGTTACCTGCTTTTTTTTCAGGAATCCCCTGGGGCTTTCTTCAGAACTCAACATGGTTCCCGCATTGCTCATACTATCAGTGTCTTAGAAAAAGTAACAAACTTGTGTTTTTTCCCCGGAGGGCATTTTTTAATTACAAAAATCATTTCTCATTGTTTGGGATTTTTATTTACCTTTGTTGAGGCCTTCAAAGGAGGGGCTTGTTGCAAAGGATTCTCATACATGTTCCTTTTTACACATGCTCTATGTGTTCAGAAAGGGAAAAATTGAATTTTTAAAAACTAGCTTCATAGGAGACTATTCTCTCAAAGAATTTTTTTTTAAACTCTTGATTTTAGGAACCCCCCAAAAGGGGCCTTTTAAAAATATCCTTTAAAATTTCATCAGTCCCTTTAGGAAAACAAAAAGCAAAAAATTGAGCTTTTTTTTCTGGATGCTTTTTTCATGGAAGGGGAAACTCTCATTACCCCGACATTTTTCTATTTCCCCAAATTGCATTTTTTGGCCCTTTTTGGGGGCTTTAACATATTACTAACAGTTCCCCTACTTTTCCCAGATGCCAGTTAAATTCAGAAATTAAATTCAAAAAGGGTATGACTTAGCTTTTTCTATTTTCCTGCTTTGTTTTAGGAAAAAATTTCTATTTAGGGTTTTTTTACTCTCATTCCACTTTTTGCCAGTCTGATTGGAATAAATTTAAAAGGGTCCTTTGGGGTTTTTTTAAAGGGTTTTTCAGGAGGGAAAACTTGTTTTCTCCACTCATCTCATGAGCAGTTTTTTTATGTTACCAACTTCATTTTAAAAATTCAATGGGCCATTGCTTGGCAGAACTCTCATGCCCCTTTTTTGGCATCTAAAGCAGATTAAAACAAATTTTAAAAAACTTTTTGGTTTTTTAGGCCCGTGTAATAGGGTCAAAAATTTTTCATCTACTCTTCCCTAAGAGTTTTTTTTGGTTTCCCACTTATTTAATCTCCTAAAGGGTTTTTTTGCAAAAAGGGAATCATCATGTTTTGCTTTGCGTATACTAACCCCGTGTTTCAGAAAAAGGGCAAATTTCTAGCTTTTTCAAAAAGGTATTCAATGGGGGGGAAAAAATCTACTTTTTTGGAGTTTTTTTGTGCTGCTTATTTTTTTGGCAGGAACCTCCTCAATTGCCATTTTTCCAGCGTATTATTCAGGCCCTCCTTTTTATGCTGCTCGAGCAGTTCGAAAGTGGCCCTTTAAGCTTTTTATCACAGAGGGGTTTTCCTTCAGAAGGGGGAAAGGAATTTTCTCACAGATTTTTTCTATTTTAGGGTTTTTAGGAACCCCCTCAATTCTATTGCTTTGGGTTTTTAAACTCCCCAAATTTTTTTTAAAATTTTTAAAATTTAAATTTAAGTGGCAATTCCCCCGAAAGGGGAAAACATTCCCCTTTCCTTCGAATTTTTGTCTCATTTTCCCAAAATCTCATCTCATCTGTTGCCTTTAGTGTTTTTTGTTTAACTTTTTCCGGCCTCCTCAAGATTTTAAAGCTTTCCCTATTATCAAAGGTTCCCCAGCCTTGGCCCTTAAAACTCAGTGTAAAAAGAAAGGGTTTAAAAAAATTTTTTATGGGGCTCTTGTGTCAGGAACAGGAAACTTTCTTAGCATTTTTCTATGTTCCTCTTGTTTTCAGGAATCCCCAATGGAAAAAGGGGGATAACTTACTTCTCATGTTTTTTTGCTCTGAAGAGAAATTTCCAAAAATTCAAATTTTAAAGGGTTTTTCCCAGGGCCATTGCTTTGGGGGGGGAAAAGTTTTTTACCTATCTCATACAGTTTTTTAGTTGTCTACTTGTTTTCAGGAATTTAAGGAAAACCCTTTTTTAGCTTTTACAGGCTCCCTGGGTTTTCATAGACGATCAGATTTAAAACAGAAGGGTCAAATTGAACTTTTTTTCAAACCTTCTAAATGGATAGCGGGTCACCCTTACTCATACAGTTTTTCACTTTGCCCATTCCATTTCCAGTAAATCCAAGAACACGTTTTTCTTAGGTATTCTCTACAAAGTGCAAGGATACTAAAAGCAAATTAAAATTTAGAAAGGGTCAAATTGAACTTTTTTCAGGATTCATTTCACAGAGGGGGGGAAAAGAAAATCCTTTTCACTTTCTTGGCAGTTTTTGATGTTATAGATTGGAAACCCCCTTAAGGGTTTGGGCATTTTAACTATTCTCTACAGGTTCCCGATTTCCATCTAACTCAAATTAAAATTTCCCTTTAAAAAATTTAAATTTTTTTCTAGGGTATTTTCTAATGGAGGGAGTCATTATTCATCTGTTCAGTTTTTTGTTTTACTGGATTTTCAGGAATCCCAATGGTCATTTTTTAAACGTATTACCTCATTCTCCCACTTGAACGATCAATTAATTCAAAAAAAATTTAAGCTTTTTGTCCCTTATAAAAAGGGGGGGTCTACATTATTTATTCCCTTCTAGCAGTTTTTCTGTGTTGATCTACTTGCATTGTCAGGAACCTCCTCAATTGACATGGTCTTTGCTTGTGAGCAGTATTACTCATACGGTGTCTCCCTAGCATTGTCATCAGTACTAGACTGCAGATGTAAATTCAGAAAGGATAACAAACTTGCAAGCTTTTTCGTCATGGATGCTCATTGCTGCTGCATGTAGGGGAGCAGGGGAATCATCTCATCTCATCTCAAAAACAGTTTTTCTGTGTTGATCTACTTGTGTTGTCTATAACCTCCTCAATGGACACGGTTGTTGATGTGAACAGTATTACTCATACAGTGTCTCACTAGCATTGTCATCAGTACTAGACTGCAGATGTACCTATTGAAAGGGTAACAAACTTGTAAGCTTTTTCATCATGGAGCCTTACTGCTGCTACATGGAGGAGAGCAGGGGAATCATCTCATCTCATATCATCTCATGAGCAGTTTTTCTAGGTTAATCTACTTGTGCTGTCAGAGACCTCTTCAATGGATGCGGTCGTTGCTTACAAGAAATATTACTCATACAGTGTCTCACTAGCTTTCTCGTCAGTACTAGAATGCAGGTGTAAATTCAAAAAGAGTAACAAATTTCTAAGCTTTTTCCTCATGCAGGCTCATTGCTGCTACATGGAGGGGTGCAGGGGAATCATCTCATCTCTTCACTTGAGCAGTTTCTCTGTGTTGACCTACTTGCATTCATAGGATCCTTCTCAATGGGCGTGTTCATTGTTTGCGAACAGTATTAGTCATACAGTGTCTCCCTAGCATTGTCATCAGTACTAGACTGCAGATGTAGATTCAGAAACTGTAACAAACCTGTAAGCTTTTTTGTCTTATTGCTGCTACATGGAGAGGAACAGGGGAATTATCTCATCTCATCTGTTGGGCAGTTTTTCTGTTTTGACTTACTTGCACTGTCAGGAACCTCCTTAATGGATGCGGCCATTGCTTGCCAGCAGTATTACTCATACAGTGTCTTCCTAGCCTTGTGATCAGTACTAGACTGCAGATGTCAATTCAGAAAGGGGACAAACTTGTAAACTTTTTCGTCACAGAAGGTCATTGCTCCTACATGAAGGGGGGAAGGGGAATCATGTCATCTCATCAGCACTTTTTCTATGTTGACCTGCTTGTGTTTTTAGGAACCTCCTCAATGGATGCTATCATTGCTTGCGGACAGTATTACACATACAGTGCCTCCCTAGTACTGTCGTCAGTGCTAGACTACAGATGTTAGCTCAGAAAGGTGTCAAACTCTTAAGCTTCTTCATCGTGGATGGTCACTGCTCCAACATGAAGGGGGGAAGGGGAATCATCTCATTTCATATCTCATCCCATCTCATCTCATCACATATCTCATCTCATCTAATCTCATTTTATATCTCATCTCATCTAATCTCATCTCATTTCATCTCATCTGATCCTCTTGAGCAGTTTTTCTATGCTGACCTGCTTGCGTTTTCATGAACCTCCTCAATGGACTCGGTCATTGCTTGAGAGCAGTATTACTCATACAGTATCTCACTGTTGATGTCATCTGTACTAGACTGAAAATGTAAATTCAGAAAGGGTAACAAACTTGTAAGGTTTTTTCTTTACAGAGGCTACTTGCTCCTACATGGAGGGAGCAGGGGAATCATCTCAAGTAATCTCATCTCATCTCATGAGCAGTTTTTCTATGTTGACCTGCTTGTGTTGTCAGGAACCTCCTTAATGGAAATGGTCTCTGCTTTCGAGCAGTATTACTCTTACAATGTCTCCCTAACATTGTCGTTAGTACTAGACTGCAGATGTAAATTCAGAAAGGGTAACAAACTTCTAAGGTTTTCCGTCATGCCGGCTCATTGCTGCTACATGGAGGGGTGCAGGGGAATCGTCTCATCTCATCTCATCTCTTCACTTGAGAAGTTTTTCTATGTTGAGCTACTTACATTCGTAGGAACCTTCTCAATGGATGCATTCATTGCTTGTGAACAGTATTACTCATACAGTCTCTTCCTAGCCTTGTCATCACTACTAGACTGCAGATGTCAATTCAGAAAGGGGACAAACTTGTAAACATTTTCGTCACTGCTGATACACGGAGGGACGCAGGGTAATCATCTCATCTCATCTCATGAGCAGTTTTTCTAGGTTGACGTACTTGCATTGTCAGGAGCATCCTCAATGTTCCTTACGAGCAGTATTACTCACAAAGTGTCTTACTAGAGTTGTCATCAGTGCTCAAATACAGATTTAAATTCAGAAAGGGTAAAAATCTTGTAGGCTTTTCGTCATGGAGGCTCATTGCGGCTACATGCAAGGGTGCAGGGGAATCATCTCATCTCATCTCATCTATTCTCTTGACCAGTTTTTGTATTTTGACCTACTTGCTTTGGTATACAGTGTCTTACTAGCCTTGTTATCAGTACTAGACTGCAGATGTCAATTCAGAAAGTGGACAAACCAGTAAGCTTTTTTATCACAGAGGGTCATTGCTCCTACATGAAGTGGGGAAGGGGAATCCTGTCATCTCATCAGCACCTTTTCTGTGTTGACCTGATTGTGTTTTCAGGAAATTCCTCAATGCATGTGGCGGTTGCTTGTGAGCAGTATTACGCATACAGTGCCACCCTAGTATTGCCATCAGTGCTAGACTGCAGATGCTAATTCAGAAAGGTGTCAAACTTCTAAGCTTTTTCATCATGGATGGTCACTGTTCCTACATGAAGGGTGGAAGGGGAATCATCTCACCTCATATCTCATCTTATCTCATTGCATATCTCATCTCATCTAATCTCATTTTTTATCTCATCTCATATAATCTGATCGCATCTGATCCTCTTGAGTAGTTTTTCTGTGTTGACCTACTTGCATTTCAGGAAACACTTCAATAGACGTGGTCATTGCTTGCTACATGGAGGGGTGCAGGGGAATCATCTTATCTCCTCACCTGAGCAGTTTTTCTATGTTGACCTACTTGCATTCATAGGAACCTTCTCAATGGACGTGCTCATTGCTTGCGAAAAGTATTAGTCATACAGTGTCTTTTTTGCATTGTCGTCAGTACTAGACTGCAGATGTAGATTCGGAAACTGTAACAAACTTGTAAGCTTTTTCGTCATAGAGGCTTATTGCTGCTACATGGAGGGGAGCAGAGGAATCATCTCATCTCATCTGTTGGGCAGTTTTTCTGTGTTGACTTACTTGCATTGTCAGGAACCTCCTCAATGGACACGGCCATTGCTTGCCAGCAGTATTACTCATGCAGTGCCTTCCTAGCCTTTTCATCAGTACTAGACTGCAGATGTCAATTCAGAAAGGGGACAAACTTGTAAACTATTTCATCACAGAAGGTCATTGCTCCTACATGAAGGGGGGAAGGGGATTCATGTCATCTCATCAGCACTTCAGGAACCTCCTCAATGGATGCAGTCATAGCTTGCAGGCAGTATGCTAATTCAGAAAGGTGCCAAACTTGTAAGCTTCTTCATCATGAATGGTCACTGCTCCTACATGAATGGGGGAAGGGGAATCATCTCATCTCATATCTCATCCCATCTCATATCATAGCATATCTCATCTCATCTAATCTAATTTTATATCTCATCCCATCTAATCTCATCTCATCTCATCTGATCCTCTTGAGCAGTTTTTCTTTGTTGACCTGCTTGCGTTTTAACGAACCTCCTCAATGGACTTGGTCATTGCTTGCACCAGTATTACTCATACAGTATCTCACTGTTGTTGTCATTAGTACTAGACAGCAGATGTAAATTCAGAAAGGGTAACAAACTTATAAGCTTTTTCATCATGGAGTCTCATTGCTGATACATGGAGGGGAGCAGGGTAATCATCTCATCTCATCTCATGAGCAGTTTTTCTAGGATGACCTATTTGCATTGTCAGGAACATCCTCAATGAACACAGTAGTTGCTTACGAGCAGTATTACTCATACAGTGTCTCATAGACTCTCGCTGCTGCTACATGGAGAGGAGCAGGGCAATCATCTCATCTCATGTCATCTCATGAGCAGTTTTTTTACGTTGATCTACAAGCTCTGTCAGAGACGTCCTCAATGGTTGTGGTCATTGCTTACGAGAAGCATTACTCATACAGTGTCTCACTAGCTTTGTCATCAGTGCTAGAATTCAGATGTAAATTCAGAAAGGGTAACAAACTTCTATGCTTTTTCATCATGCAGGCTCATTGCTGCTACATGGAAGGGTGCAGGGGAATAATCTCATCTCATCTCATTACATGAGCAGTTTGTCTATGTTCCCCTATTTGCATTCATAGGAACCTTCTCAATGGACGGATTTGTTGCTTGCGAACAGTATTACTCATAAAGTGTCTTCCTAGAATGGTCGTCAGTACTAGACTGCAGATGTAGATTTGGAAACTGCAACACACTTGTAAGCTTTTTCGTCATAGAGGCTTATTGCTCCCACAAAGAGGGGAGCAGGGGAATCACTTCATCTCATCTGTTCGGCAGGTTTTCTATGCTGACTTACTTGCACTGTCAGGAACCTCCTCAATGGCCGCAACCATTGCTTGGGAGCAGTAGTATTCATATTCAGTGTCTTCCTTAGCCTTGTTATCAGTACTAGACTGCAGATGTCAATTCAGAAAGTGGGCAAACTTGGAAGCTTTTTCATCACAGAGGGCATTGCTCCTACATGAAGGGGGGAATGGGAATCCTGTCCTCTCACCAGCACTTTTTCTGTGTTGACCTGATTGTGTTTTCAGGAACCTCCTCAATGCATGCGGTCGTTGCTTGTGGGCAGTATTACATATACAGTGCCTCCCTAGTATTGTCGTCAGTGCTAGACTGCAGATGTTAATTCAGAAAGGTGTCAAACTTGTAAGCTTTTTCATCATGGATGGTCATTGCTCCTACATGAAGGGTGGAAGGGGAATCATCTCACCTCATATCGCATCTCATCTCATCTCATTGCATATCTCGTCTCATCTAATCTCATTTTATATCTCATCTCATCTCATCGCATCTGATCCTCTTGAGTAGTTTTTCTGTGTTGACCTCCTCAATAGACGTGGTCATTGCTTGCTAGCAGTATTACTCATACAGTGTCCCCCTAGCATTGTCGCCAGTACTAGACTGCAGATGTAAATTCAGAAAGGGTAATAAACTTTTAAGCTTTTTCGTTATGAAGGCTCATTATTGCTACATGGAGGGGACCAAAGGAATCATATCATCTCATCAGCAGTTTTTCTATGTTGACCAGCTTGCGTTTTCAGGAACCTCCTAAATGGACGCGGTCGTTGATTGCGAGCAGTATTACTCACACAGTGTCTCACTTTTGTTGTCATCAGTACTAGACTGGAGATGTAAATTCAGAAAGGGTAGCAAACCTGTAAGGTTTTTCTCCACAGAGGCTCATTGCAGCTACATGGAGGGGTGCAGGGGAATCATCTCATCTTATCTCATCTTATCTCATGAACAGTTTTTCTATGTTGATCGAATTGTATTGTCAGGAACCTCCTCAATGCAAATGGCCTTTGCTTGTGAGCAGTATTTCTCATATAGTGTCTCCCTAGCATTGTCATCAGTACTAGACTGCAGATGTAAATTCAGAAAGGGTAACAAACTTGTAAGGTTTTTCTTCACAGAGGCTCATTGCTCCTACATGGAGGGGTGTAGCGGAAACATCTCATGTTATCTCATCTCATCTCATGAGCAGTTTTTCTGTGTTGATCTACTTGCATTGTCAGGAACCTCCTCAATGGACATGGTCTTTGCTTGTGAGCAGTATTACTCATACAGTGTCTCCCTAGCACTGTCATCAGTACTAGATGGCAGATGTAAATTCAGAAAGGGTAACAAACTTGTAAGCTTTTTCGTCACGGGGTTTCATTGCTGATACATGGAGGGGAGCAGGGTAATCATCTCATCTCATGAGCAGTTTTTCTACTTGCATTGTCAGGAACATCCTTAATGAACACAGTTGTTACTTACGAGCAGTATTACTCATACAGTGTCTCACTAGCACTGTCGTCAGTACTAGAATGCAGATGTAAATTTAGAAAGGGTAAAAAACCTGTAAGCTTTTTCTTCATGGAGGCTCATTGTTGCTACATGCAGGGGTGCAGGAGAATCATCTCATCTCATCTCTTCTCTTAAGCAGTTTTTGGATGTTGACCTACTTGCAATGGTAGGAACTTCCTCAATGGATGCGGTCATTGCTTGCGAGCAGTATTACTCATACATTGTGTCCCTAGCATAGTCGTCAGTACTAGACTACAGATGTGGATTCAGAAATTGTAACAAACTTTTAAGCTTTTTCATCATAGAGCCTTATTGCTGCTACATATAGGGGAGTAGGGGAATCATCTCATCTCATCTGTTGGGAATTTTTTCTATGTTGAATTACTGGCATTGTCAGGAACCTCCTCAATGGACGTGGCCATTGCCTGTGAGCAGTATTACTCATACAGTTTCTTCCTAGCCGTGTCATCAGTACTAGGCTGCAGATGTCAATTCAGAAAGGGGACAAACTTGTAAGCTTTTTCGTCACAGAGGGTCATTGTTCCTACATGAAGGGAGGAAGGGGAATCATATTATCTCATCTCATGAGCAGTTTTTCTATGCTGACCTGCTTTTATTTTCAGGAACCTCGTTAATGGACGCGTTCACTTCATGCGAGCAGTATTACTCATACAGTGTCTCCCTAGCATTGTCATCAGTACTAGACTGCAGATGTAAATTCAGAAATGGTAACAAACTTGTAAGCTTTTTCGTCATGGAGGCTCATTGCTGCTACATGGAGGGGAGCAAGGGAATCATCACATCTCATCTGTTGGGCAGTTTTTCTATGTTGACGTGCTTGTGTTGTCAGGAACCTCCTCAATGGACGCGGTCATTGCTTGCAAGCTGTATTGCTCATACAGTGTCTCCCTAGTGTTGTTATCAGTACTAGACTCTATATGTCAGTTCAGAAAGGGTAAGAAACTTGGAAGCTTTTTCATCACGGAGACTCATTCCTGCTACATGGAGGGGAGCAGTGGATTCATCTCATCTCATCAGCACTTTTTTTATGTTGATCTGCTTACGTTTTCAGGAACCACCTCAATGGACCCAGTCATTGCTTGTGAGCAATATTACTCATACAGTGTCTCCCTAACGTTGTCGTCAGTACAAGACTGCAGATGTAAATTCATAAAGCGCAACAAACTTGTAAGCTTTTTCATCATGGATGCTCATTGCTGCTGCATGGAGGGGAGCAGGGGAATCATCTTATCTCAGTTCATCTCATAAGCAGTATTTCTATGTTGATCTACTTCCATTGTCAGGAACCTCCTCAGTGGACACGGTTGTTGATGCAAACAGTATTACTCATACAGTGTCTCCCTAGCATTGTCGTCAGTACTAGACTGTAGATGTAAATTGAGAAAGGGTAACAAACTTGTAAGCTTTTTCATCACAGAGTCTCGTTGCTGCTACATGGAGGGGAGCAGGGAATCATCTCATCTCATGTCATCTCATGAGCAGTTTTTCTAGGTTGATCTACTTGTTCTGTCAGGAACCTCCTCAATGGTCATTGTCATTGCTGATGAGAAGTATTACTCATACAGTGTCTCACTAGCTTTGTCATCAATACTAGAAATCAGATGTAAATTCAGAAAGGGTAAGAACTTCTAAGCTTTTTCATTATGCAAGCTCTACATGGAGGGGTGCAGGGGAATCATCTCATATCATCACATGAGAAGTTTTTCTATGTTCCCCTACAAGCATTCGTAGGAACCTTCTGAATGGATGCGCTCGTTACTTGCGAACAGTGTTACTCATAAAGTGTCTCCCTAGCATTGGCATCAGTACTAGACTGCAGACGTAGATTTGGAAACTGTAACAAACTTGTAAGCTTTTTACTCATAAAGGCTTATTGCTCCCACAAGGAGGCGAGCAGGAGAATCACCTCATCTCATCTGTTGGGCAGTTTTTCTGTGTTGACTTACTTGCATTGTCAGGAACCTCCTCAATGGATGCAACCATTGCTTGTGAGCAGTATTACTCATACAGTGTCTTCCTAGCCTTGTCATCAGTACTAGACTGCAGATGTCAATTCAGAAAGTGGACAAACTTGTAAGCTTTTTCATCACAGAGGGTCATTGCTCCTACATGAAGGGGGGAAGGGGAATCCTATCATCTCATCAGCACTTTTTCTGTGTTGACCTGATTGTATTTTCAGGAACATCCTCAATGCATACAGCTGTTGCTTGAGGACAGTATTACGCATACAGTGCCACCCTAGTATTGCCATCAGTGCTAGACTGCAGATGCTAATTCAGAAAGGTGTCAAACATCTAAGCTTTTTCATCATGGATGGTCATTGCTCCTACATGAAGGGTGGAAGGGGAATCATCTCATCTCATATCTCATCTCATCGCATATCTCGTCTCATCTAATCTCATTTTATATCTCATCTCATCAAATCCTATCTCATCTCATTGCATCTGATCCTCTTGAGTAGTTCTTCTTTGTTGACCTACTTGCATTTCAGGAACCTCCTCAATAGATGTGGTCATTGCTTGCTAGCAGTATTACTCATACAGTGTCCCCCTAGCATTGTCGCCAGTACTAGACTGCAGATGTAAATTCAGAAAGGGTAATAAACTTTTAAGCTTTTTCGTCACGAAGGCTCATTGCTGCTACATGGAGGGGACTAAAAGAATCATGTCATCTCATCAGCAGTTCTTCTATGTTGACCTGCTTGCATTTTCAGGAACCTCCTAAATGGACGCTGTCATGGATAGCGAACAGTATTACGCATACAGTGTCTCACTGTTGTTGTCATCAGTACTAAACTGGAGATGTACATTCAGAAAGGGTAGCAAACTTGTAAGGTTTGTCTCCACAGAGGCTCATTGCTGCTACATGGAGGGGTGCAGGGGAATCATCTCATGTTATCTCATCTCATCTCATGAGCAGGTTTTCTATGTTGATCTACTTGCATTGTCAGGAACCTCCTCAATGGAAATGGCCTTTGCTTGTGAGCAGTATTACTCAAACAGTATCTCCCTAGCATTGTCATCAGTACTAGACTGCAGATGTAAATTTAGAAAGGGTAAAAAACTTTTAAGATTTTTCTTCACAGAGGCTCATTGCTCCTACATGGAGGGGTGTAGCGAAGACATCTCATGTTATCTCATCTCATCCCATGAACAGTCTTTCTGTATTGATCTACTTGCATTGTCAGGAACCTCCTCAATGGACATGGTCTTTGCTTGTGAGCAGTATTACTCATACAGTGTCTCCCCAGCATTGTCATCAGTACTAGACTGCAGATGTAAATTCAGAAAGGGTAACAAACTTATAAGATTTTTCCTCATGTAGTCTCATTGCTGATACATGGATGGGAGCAGGGTAATCATCTCAACTCATCTCATGAACATGACATACTTGCATTGTCAGGAACATCCTCAATGAACACAGTTGTTGCTTACGAGCAGTATTACTCATACAGTGTCTCACTAGCATTGTCGTCAGTACTAGAATGCAGATGTAAATTCAGAAAGGGTAACAAACTTGTAAGCTTTTTCATCATGGATGCACATTGCTGCTGCATGGAGGGGAGCAGGGGAATCATCTTATCTCAGTTCATCTCATAAGCAGTATTTCTATGTTGATCTACTTCCATTGTCAGGAACCTTCTCAATGGACACGGTTGTTGATGCAAACAGTATTACTCATACAGTGTCTCACTAGCATTGTCGTCAGTACTAGACTGCAGATGTAAATTCAGAAAGAGTAACAAACTTGTAAGCTTTTTCGTCATGGAGTCTCGTTGCTGCTACATGGAGGGGAGCAAGGGAATCATCTCATCTCATGTCATCTCATGAGCAGTTTTTTTAGGTTGATCTACTTCCTCTGTCAGAGACCACCTCAATTGTCGTGGTTGTTGCTTACGAGAAGTATTACTCATATAGTGTCTCACTAGTTTTGTCATCAGTACTAGAATTCAGATGTAAATTCAGAAACGGTAACAAACTTTTTTTCATCATGCAGGCTCATTGCTTCTACATGGAAGGGTGCAGGGGAATCATCTCATCACATCACATGAGCAGTTTTTTTATGTTCCCATATTTGCATTCGTAGGAACCTTCTCAATGGACGCATTTGTTGCTTGCAAACAGTATTACTCATAAAGTGTCTTCCTAGCATGGTCGTCAGTACCAGACTGCAAATGTAGATTTGGAAACTGCAACACACTTGTAAGCTTTTTCGTCATAGAAGCTTATTGCTCCTACAAAGAGGGGAGCAGGGGAATCGCCTCATCTCATCTGTTGGGCAGGCTTTCTGTGCTGACTTACTTGCATTGTCAGGAACCTCCTCAATGGACGCGACCATTGCTTGTGAGCAGTATTACTCATACAGTGTCTTCCTTAGCCTTGTTATCAGTACTATACTGCAGATGTCAATTCAGAAAGTGGACAAACTTGTAAGCTTTTTCATCACAGAAAGTCATTGCTCCTACATGAAGGGGGAAAGGAGAATCCTATCATCTCATCAGCACTTTTTCTGTGTTGACCTGATTGTGGTTTCAGGAAACTTCTCAATGCATGCGGTCGTTGCTTGTGGGCAGTATTGCACATACAGTGCCTCCCTAGTATTGTCGTTTGTATTATACTGCAGGTGCCTATTCAGAAAGGTGTCTAACTTCTAAGGTTTTTCATCATGGATGGTTATTGCTCCTACATGAAGGGTGGAAGGGCAGTGATCTCACCTCATATCATCTCATCGCAGATCTCATCTCATCTAATTTTATTTTATATCTCATCTCATCTTATCTCATCTCATTTCATCGCATCTGATCCTCCTGAGTAGTTTTTCTGTGTTGACCTACACTCATTTCAGGAACTTCCTCATTAGACATGGTCATTGCTTGCTAGCAGTATTACTCATACAGTGTCCCCGTAGCAATGTCGCCAGTACTAGACTGCAGATGTAAATTCAGAAAGGGTAATATACTTTTAAGCTTTTTCATCATGAAGGCTCATTGCTGCTACATGGAGGGGACTAAAGGAATCATGTCATCTCATCAGCAGTTTTTCTATGTTGACCAGCTTGCATTTTCAGGAACCTCCTGTATGGACGCGGTCATTGATTGCGAGCAGTATTACTCATACAGTGTCTCACTTTTGTTGTCATCAGTACTAGACTGGAGATGTAAATTCAGAAAGGGTAGCAAACTTGTAAGGTTTTTCTCCACAGAGGCTCATTGCTGCTACATGGAGGGGTGTAGGGGAATCATCTCATTTTATCTCATCTTATCTCATGAGCAGTTTTTCTATGTTGATCGACTTGTGTTGTCAGGAACCTCCTCAATGCAAATGGCCTTTGCTTGTGAGCAGTATTACTCATACAGTGTCTCCTTAGCATTGTCATCAGTACTAGACTGCAGATGTGAAATCAGAAAAGGCAACAAACTTGAGTTCAAAGATAGCTGCCATTCTGTGAACACTGCATATCTACAGCTCTTCATATATCCTGTGGAAAATCTAACCCTGACGCTATACTACGAGCTTTTTAACAACAATGTTTGGCTAAAATTAATCTACTACATTCAAATATCGCATGAGAGGTGAATAAACTTGGAGAAATTAAAGAATTCAACAGGATTAGAACTGATTGACTGATTGACTCTGAAGAGAGTGTTAAACAAAGGAACTGTCTGATCAGCAAACTTGGCCTATTTACTATTAAGCTATAGTAAAGTGCTGTTTTGCTTTACAATGTCAAAAGAAGACAAAAGCATGGATATAACAACAACAAAACCAAACTGTCAGAACTTCAATCACCAGAAAAAGATTTAACTTCGAAAAGGCAGAAGATTACAAAACAGCAGGAACTTCCAAAATCTGGAATTAAAAATAAACCGGACCAACTGGCAAACATGAAAGATATTAAAACTGCTCTGTTACCCATTCAAGAAGCTTTGAAAGATCTATCTAATCAGGTACAATCATTTGGCACTACCTGTAATCAAATTCTTGAAAGAATGGATAAAACTGAAGCTAGAATATCTGAGAATGAAGACAGAATAACACTGCTTGCTAAAAAAACTGATATTCATGATCTGGATATTCATTCTATGCAAGCTAAAATTGTGGATTTGGAGGCAAGAGCCAGGAGAAATAATATAATTATCAGAGGGATACCAGAAATCATCCAATACAATGATTTAATTCCATCCATTACACAAATATTTGAAACGTTGTTCAATGACTCTGATATGGCTAAACAAATAATAATAGAGAGAGCCCATAGAGCTTTCAGAGAATCACAGGCTTCATATATACCAAGACCAGTATATGTCAAAATATTCAACTACCAAGATGTAAATACAATAATATTAACTGTAAAAAAGAATGGTGGTTATATTATGTGGAACAAAAATAAAGTTTCTATGGCTCAGGATTTGCCACTGCAAATAAGGCAAGCTAGACAAGCATTATCTGCTTACTGCAAGTTTGTCATTGAAAAGCAGATTAAATTTCAAATGAAATATCCCAACACATTAATTTTTACAGCTGATGGTTCCAAATATTCTGTCTCTACAAAAAAAAGAAACAAAATCTGCCTTCCTGAAGATTTTCAAGTCTCTGCCTGCTTCAGAATCTTAATCTGGCTCTCCGTTCTGATTGCTACAACATCAGAGGTCGGATTCGTTTTTTGCTGCAACTCGAGGCTTCTTAATCCTTTGTTTGAGTCTTCAGTCCACCAGGCCTCTTGGAAATCAAATAATTACTTGTTTTGTAGCTCCTGATCGTTTGCGAAGCATTTCCGAGTTTTTATGGCTTTCACGAACTGTTTTTTCCCATGAACAAACAGGAAATGCTTTTGTTGCTGCTGAGGGTTCGTTTTCGTTGTGGCGCATCCAGAAGTCCACCTGTTTAATGGTTCCCCCGTCGCGAAGCCGAAGGCAGGTTTACAGGCTTGGAAACCAGAAATTTCTATTTAAAGAAGAAAAAAGTAAATTAGACTGCAATAATAACATTTGTTGATATTTAAAATACATAGAACGTATTTAATTAACTAAAGTACACTTTTAACCCTTTCAGGTATGTAAGTACTTCAATTATTGGTGTGGTTGTTGAAAATTTTTTAATTAATAGAAGGTTTAGTAGAAACCCTGCTTTTAATATAACTATAACATCTGAAGACAGATTAGCTGTCTTGTAGCATTCCATTTTATTTTCTAGTTGTCAACAGAATATAAGGCTACTATTCATGATAGAATCTGTTTTGGTCTGATAGGATGGTATACACTTTGCATGGCTACTATCCTTTAGAGACTTTACCTGAGGTTACCCTAAAGCTTTTTAATAACTATAATGTCTAGGTAATATGAGTGAAGATAAGGTTACTGGAATGTTAGTGATAGATAGTGTTTGCTATGTAAAACAAAAACATAGATCTTATCAATAATAAGATTTAAGAATGTAAATAGCATGTTTATAACTACAACTGTGTTAATATACAAGCTACATAATTTGTTTTAGAGAATATAATCCAACATAGTAAATGATGATAATACAAATCAGACAATTTTTATTGTCAGGAATATTACACGGAATGGTGAAGTTTCAAATAAGTTTGTACAATACAATTTACCATTCCTGCTGTGTATCAATATTGCAAGTATTTAGATAGTGAGGTGGTCTAGCGGTGGGGTACATAACGGGTGAATAGTCCGTGAGGTACTTTACTGTTGGATCTCTGATAATGTGAGGGCTTGTTCGGTTATTTACTAACATTTTAATTTAGGGTATTAACACATGTAAGATAGTTTGTATTTTTAAGTATATAATCTGGTTTAATGATTTTAGTATAGAAATGCCTTACATAAAAGTAGTTATTACACTCCTGGTACTGACTAATATGATGGTTATATTATTTATTTATTATTCTAATGTATAACCATATTAGCCATCAAAATGAAGTTCAAGCTCTCACTTTATTTACTTTATTTGCTGACATTAAAGGTCTCAGATAAATTTGGACTCTGTAAGTAACGTAGGATCCAAATGTAATACTCAAGTGGTCAGTTATTCACTTTTTCTGTGTTTTTCTCTCAAGTGATAGTACACTTTGTTGATTATATACAAATTAATAATTGTATTGCTTAACACTGGTTAGTGTCTCATATTTGATTGCTCTAGGTTTAACTATTGTTTTTATATATTTTTAAGCAACATTTCTTATACAGTATATAACCTTTTACTTATATTGCTTTTGGAATATTTTTACTGAGACACAACCAATTATTATCATTAAGTAAACATTTGAGTTTATTGGAGAGGATTGATAATTTTATGGGTAGTTAAGACCTTTCTATTTGATATGTTTAAGCAAACAGATTGATCAAGAGATGTAGATGTTCAGCAGTGTTTATTAGGGAATGTCTTGGTTAGGCTTTGTAGATTTAGTTGTAGCATTTATAGGTTTTTGCATGATTTAGATGTTACATATTTTAAGGGAAAGAATAGATGTTTAACAATGTTATTTACCCGTAAGGTTTTTAACAACGTAAAAATCCTATGTATATCCTGGTCCAGGGGTACAGTGGATAGGCACTGGTGTGGGATGGGATTCAAAGATTGCTTCCAGAAAATATATATTTTGCAAATATATTTGAATCTATTACAGTTTCTTAAATTTAAAGTACACTTAAACAAATTAAAGATCTTAGTATGTGGATAATAGACTCATGGAATACTAAAGGGCTCCAGAACTTGAAGAAGAGGAAATTATTTCTTCATTTATTTCTGCAGACAACGGCATATTTTATTTTACTTCAAGAAACTCATTTGAACAATGATCAATGGGCAGGTATTAAGGAAAAGAAATTGATTAGAGAGGTGGTAGCCTCAGAAGGGAAAACTAATAGTGCGGGAGTTGCTATAGTTATAAACAAAAAAATCAAGGTAAAATTCTAGACTCTAAAATAGACAAAGAGGGAAGATGATGCTATGTGACCCTTTCATCCACCCTTTATGATAAACCTGTTTTACTTCTTAATGTATACACACCATGTATTAATCAACAACTTTTTATAGCATCACTTTACTCTATTCTTAACCAACATAATAATTGTTATTTAATCATAGGAGGTGATTGGAATGTGTATCAAGATCCTAAACTGGATAAATCAAGTTCACATAGGTCTTTTAACAATCAAGCAGTAATAGCATTAAGTGAACTTAAAGCTGATTTTAAATTATATGATCCCTTTAAATATGCAAATAACCAGTTTAACACAAATAACTTTACATTTTACTCAAGTTGTCATAAAATGTGGTCTAGGATAGATTTTTTCTTGATTTCAGAGATACTAATTAATTTAGATCCCTGTGTATCTATACAAGCTCAATACTTATCGGATCATTCTAAAATTACATTAAATTTTAATAAAGATATTAGAAATACTCTACGGCACAGGGGTTACAATTGGTCTCTAAATCCAAATTTATTAAATAAAGAAGATATAATCCTGGAAATTCAAGTGATTCTTAATCTTCTATTAGTTAATTTCTCCAAACAGCAACATACATCCGATATAGAATGGGTGACAACCAAAGCACAAGTAAGGGGGATTTTTCTCCAAAAAGCTACGTATTATAAAAAATACAAACTAGAGAGATACAAAGATTGGAATCTAAAATTAAACTATTAGATCAGGATTTAATTAGGAATTATAACAAACAAACTGAAATGGAACTATTAAAATGCCAAAAGGATCTTTTTTTTTATCCAAATAGTTGGTTGTCATTCCATGAACATAAAATATTGGTAAAATATGCTAATCATATTCAAACCCCATCAAAGGCATTAGCTCGTATCATTAATCAATCGAAAATACCTTCTCAAATTCCTGAAATACAGTTCAATAATAAAAGATATACAAATTCCGAAGATATTATGAATACCTTTGAATCAATATTTTCTCAAATTTATGGCGACCATCAGGAATTAGTTACAAATAAGACTAATAACGATTTTCTACAAAAAAATTATTTTTCCGAAAATTGGTAATGAATCTCAGGTGGAATTAATCAAACCAATTTCCTCTGAGGAGATAATAGATACAATTTCAAAGTTGAAATCTCATAAAGCACCAGGACCAGATGGTCTGACTGTAGAGTTTTACAAAACTTTTTGTGATATCTTTGGCAAAATACTTCCACATATATTTAATTACATAATCAACAATAAAATTAATGATCCTCACTTTAACGCTTCCAGAATAATTCTTATACCTAAAGAAAATGCAGATCTTCAAAACCCGGATAATTATAGGTCTATCTCACTTTTAAATATAGATATGAAAATTTTGACCTCTATTTTAGCTAATAGATTGAAGAAGGTAATAAATTTAATAATATCTAATGAACAAGACGGCTTTATAAATTCCAGACAAACTGCCGACAATACTTTAACACTTCAGGCATTAATTTCTTATGCCAATCATCGAAATATTAATGTTTACGCACTCATAATTGATGCACAAAAAGCTTTTGATAGAGTTAATTTAAATTTTTTGTTTGATATTTTACCATATTTTAATATACCCCAAGATTTTACTTTAACATTACAAAAATTATATAACAATCCTTATGCAACTTTATATATTAATAAAAACTTTTCTAAAAGAATACAAATTAAAAACGGAACTCGTCAAGGCTGTCCTTTATCTCCTATATTATTCAATCTATATTTAGAACCATTATTTTACATATTAAACAAAATACATATCATAATGCCCCAATAATCTATGGTACTAAAATATCCATGTCTGCTTTTGCTGATGACCTCAATATTTACTGTATGACACCTGTCTCAGATACCAAGAAAATATTAAAAGCAGTGGATGAATTTGCAGAGATATCTAACTACAAAACAAATCTTAAAAAAAACAATTTATTTCCTTTAAAATCACCTAAACCCTTTTCGCTTTTGGTAGGTCATATAAAATCTGAAGAGAAAATAAAATACTTGGGTATTGTTTTTTCCACAGATAATAGAGATTTTTATGTTAATAATGTTAAGCTGATTTGGGATCATTTATTGTCTGACTTAAAAAGGTGGAATAATCTGAAGTTACCAACAATGGCAAAGGTTTCAATTATTAAAATGAATGTACTCCCCAGAATATTATATATTTTTCGAGCTACTCAAGTTTTAATTTCTAAGAAATTCTTTAAACAAATTCATACGGAATTAGATAAATTTATATGGGAGCCTAGGAAAACTAGAATATCTTATGATAAATTGATGACTTCGAAAAATAAAGGAAGGCTAGATCTACCTAATTTTGAATTATATTATTTAATAATAAATTCTAATAGAATTTTAAGAGTTGCGAACTATGAGATATCCAGTAGTAAATGGTCACCTAAGTGGTTGGTTCTGAATTACAAACATGTTGTAAGTTTGGATATTAACCCTAAAGCACTGCCTTTTTTAAATAAAGACACCTTCAAATCATATGCTTTAATGGAGCATATTAGATTATATATACTATTGATACAAAACTTTTTTCAATCTTTAAATTTCTTGCAACATATGATGACTTTTCAACCCTTCCATAAGAACCCGAATTTGAAATCAATAATCAACTGATAGATCTTAAAAAATTTCCACTTATAGTTAACTTAGTTGTACTTGATCTATACCCTTATCTTAGTTTTTCAATACACGATATATTAAAGGAGATGAACCTTCCTAAATCTTATTTAATCATAATGAGACAGTTAAAGGATCTTTCCATAAGTTACTTTAGTGACTTCAGAATTAATGAGGAAGATTTAACTAATTGTTCAAATTTATGGCAAACTCTTATACAGGACTCCAAATTTATAACTTCCACATATAAACTGGAAAAGACGTGAAATACCAAAATCAAATACTCTTGTCAAAATACTGGAAAGAAAAAATACCATTGATAGAAGATATTAAAATGCTAAAAGCAATTAACTTAACTATAAAATCAGTATCTCTTCAAAAGATATTTACTCAATTGATGATATTTAATAATGCTTATTACACTCGTCTTAGCCTGCATAAATTCAATTCTAAAAATTTGCCTAAATGCCCATACTGTAATGATCAAACGGCTGACTTTTTACACATGTTCTGGAGCTGTAAATGCATATATAAACTTTGGAACTCTTTAAAAATTCAACTACAAAAGATGGGTTATCAACATTCTACACTTTCTTGGGAATTTATGATTTTACATATCCCTCCGAATAACTTGGATAAATCCCAAATGATCATACTTATAAATATTTTCTTGTTAATGAAACTTTATATAGCTACAAATTGGTTGAATCCATCCCAAACTTCATGGGAAAACTTTAAAAGTTTAGCGATAAAACATATTTTAGCACACAAATTATTAATCAAGGTTCATAGAAAAAATATAAATAATCCAAAAATATGGGAGCAAATTTTCAATATTGTGTTGGCTTAATGTTCCGAATCCAGTCTAACCCCTGGACATATATACTTAACTTGAAAGTTAGTATTAATAATCTAGTATATTGATACTAGATCTTTTAATACTCTTTGTCAGAAGTTTCCTTTTTTTGTATACTGATCTTGTTTAACTGATGGAAGCATTCATGTATATAGTGTACATATATTGTAGTATTGTTGTTATAAGTTTCATTTGGGAATTGTTTGTTTTTCTTTGTTTTGTGTAATATTGTATGAACAATTGGAAAAATAATAAAGATTTATTATTGAAAAAAAAAGAAGAAAAGGCAACAAACTTGTAAGGTTTTCCTTCACAGAGGCTCATTGCTCCTACATGGAGGGGTGTAGCAGAAACATCTCATGTTATCTCATCTCATCTCATGAGCAGTTTTTCTGTGTTGATCTACTTGCATTGTCAGGAACCTCCTCAATGGACATGGTCTTTGCTTGTGAGCAGTATTACTCATACAGTGTCTCCCTAGCATTGTCGTCAGTACTAGACTGCAGATGTAAATTCAGAAAGGGTAACAAACTTGTAAGCTTTTTCGTCACGGAGTCTCATTGCTGATACATGGAGGGGAGCAGGGTAATCATCTCATCTCATCTCATGAGCAGTTTTTCTAGGTTGACCTACTTGCACTGTCAGGAACATCCTCAATGAACACAGTTGTTGCTTACGAGCAGTATTACTCATACAGTGTCTCACTAGTGTTGTCGTCAGTACTAGAATGCAGATGTAAATTCAGAAAGGGTAACAAACTTGTAAGCTTTTTCGTCATGGAGGCTCATTGTTGCTACATGCAGGGGTGCCAGAGAATCATCTCATCTCTTCTCTTAAGCAGTTTTTGTATGTTGACCTACTTGCAATGGTAGGAACCTCCTCAATGGATGCAGTCATTGTTTGCGAGCAGTATTACTCATACAGTGTCTCCCTAGCATAGTCGTCAGTACTACACTACAGATGTGGATTCGGAAACTGTAACAAACGTTTCAGCTTTTTTGTCATAGAGCCTTATTGCTACTACATGGAGAGGAGTATGGGAATTATCTTATCTTATCTGTTGGGCATTTTTTCTGTGTTGACTTACTGACATTGTCAGGAACCTCCTCAATGGACGTGGTCATTGCCTGTGAGCAGTATTAATCATACAGTTTCTTTCTAGCCTTCTCATCAGTACTAGACTGCAGATGTCAATTCAGAAAGGGGACAAACTTGTAAGCTTTTTCATCACAGAGGGTCATTGCTCCTACATGAAGGGGGGAAGGGGAATCATGTCATCTCATCTCATCTCAAGAGCAGTTTTTCTATGTTGACCTTCTTTTGTTTTCAGGAACCTTCTCAATGGACACGGTCATTGCATGCGAGCAGTATTACTCATACAGTGTCTCCCTAGCCCTGTCATCAGTACTAGACTGCAGATGTAAATTCAGAAACAGTAACAAACTTGTAAGCTTTTTCGTCATTGAGGCTCATTGCTGCTACATGGAGGGGAGCAAGGGAATCATTACATCTCATCTGTTGGGCAGTTTTTCTATGCCGACGTGCTTGTGTTGTCAGGAACCTCCTCAATGGATTTGGTCATTGCTTGCAAGCTGTATTACTCATACAGTGTCTCACTAGCTTTGTTGTCAGTACTAGAATTCAGATGTAAATTCGGAAAGGGTAACAAACTTCTAATCTTTTTCATCATGCAAGCTCTACATGGAGGGGTGCAGGGGAATCATCTCATCTCATCACATGAGAAGTTTTTCTATGTTCCCCTACAAGCATTTGTAGGAACCTTCTCAATGGATACGTTCATTGCTTGCGAACAGTATTACTCATAAAGTGTCTCCCTAGCATGGTAGTCAGTACTAGACTCCAGACGTAGATTTGGAAACTGTAACAAACTTGTAAGCTTTTTCCTCATAGTGGCTTGTTGCTCCCACAAGCAGGGGAGCAGGAGAATCACCTCATCTCATCTGTTGGACAGTTTTTCTATGTTGAACGATTTGTGTTGTCAGGAACCTCCTCAATGGATGCGACCATTGCTTGCAAGCAGTATTACTCATACAGTGTCTTCCTAGCCTTGTCATCAGTACTAGACTGCAGATGTCAATTCAGAAAGTGGACAAACTTGTAAGCTTTTTCATCACAGATGGTCATAAATTGACTCTGTCATTGATTGCGAGCAGTATTACTCATAGAGTATCTCACTTTTGTTGTCGTCAGTACTAGACTGGAGATGTAAATTCAGAAAGGGTAGCAAACTTGTAAGGTTCTTCTCCACAGAGGCTCATTGCAGCTACATGGAGGGGTGCAAGGGAATCATCTCATCTTATCTCATGATTTGTTTTTCTGTGTTGACTTATTTGCATTGTCAGGAACCTCCTCAATGGATGCGACCATTGCTTGCAAGCAGTATTACTCATACAGTGTCTTCCTAGCCTTGTCATCAGTACTAGACTGCAGATGTCAATTCAGAAAGTGGACAAACTTGTAAGCTTTTTCATCACAGATGGTCATTGCTCCTACATGAAGGGTGGAAGGGGAATCATCTCACCTCATACAGCATGTCATCTCATCTCATCTCAGATCTCGTCTCATCTAATCTCATTTTATATCTCATCTCATCTAATCTCATCTCATCTCATCGCATCTGATCCTCTTGAGTAGTTTTTCTGTGTTGACCTACTTGCATTTCAGGAACCTCCTCAATAGACGTGGTCATTGCTTGCTAGCTGTATTACTCATACATACTTAGCAATGTTGCCAGTACTAGACTGCAGATGTAAATTCAGAAAGGGTAATAAACTTTTAAGCTTTTTCGTCATGAAGGCTCATTGCTGCTACATGGAGGGGACTAAAGGAATCATGTCATCTCATCAGCAGTTTTTCTGTGTTAACCAGCTTTGCATTTTCAGGAACCTCATAAATTGACTCTGTCATTGATTGCGAGCAGTATTACTCATAGAGTATCTCACTTTTGTTGTCGTCAGTACTAGACTGGAGATGTAAATTCAGAAAGGGTAGCAAACTTGTAAGGTTCTTCTCCACAGAGGCTCATTGCAGCTACATGGAGGGGTGCAAGGGAATCATCTCATCTTATCTCATGATTTGTTTTTCTATGTTGAACGATTTGTGTTGTCAGGAACCTCCTCAATGCAAATGGCCTTTGCTTGTGAGCAGTATTACTCATACAGTGTCTCCCTAGCATTGTCATCAGTACTAGACTACAGATGTAAATTCAGAAAGGGTAACAAACTTGTAAGCTTTTTTGTCACAGAGTCTCATTGCTGATACATGGAGAGGAGCAGGGTAATCATCTCATCTCATCTCATGAACAGTTTTTCTAGGTTGACCTACTTGCATTGTCAGGAACATCCATAATGAACACAGTTATTGCTTAAAAGGAGTATTACTCATACAGTGTCTCATTAGCTCTGTCGTCAGTACTAGAATGCAGATGTAAATTCAGAAAGGGTAAAAAATTTGTAAGCTTTTTTCGTCGTGGAGGCTCATTGTTGCTACATGCAGGGGTGCAGGAGAATCATCTCATCTCTTCTCTTAAGCAGTTTTTGTATGTTGACCTACTTGCATTGGTAGGAACCTCCTCAATGGATGCGGTCATTGCTTGCGAGCAGTATTACTCATACAGTGTCTCCCTAGCATAGTCGTCAGTACTAGACTACAGATGCGGATTCAGAAACTGTAACAAACTTTTAAGCTTTTTCGTCACACAGCCTTATTGCTGCTACATGTGTTGACTTACTGGCATTGTCAGGAACCTCCTCAATGGACGTGGCCATTGCCTGTGAGCAGTATTACTCATACAGTTTCTTCCTAGCCTTGTCATCAGTACTAGACTGCAGATGTCAATGCAGAAAGGGGACAAGCTTGTAAGCTTTTTTGTCACAGAGGGTCATTGCTCCTACATGAAGGGGGGAAAAGGAATCATGTCATGTCATCTCATCTCAAGAGCAGTTTTTCTATGTTGACCTGCTTTTGTTTTCAGGAACCTCGTCAATGGACATGATCATTCCACGCAAGCAGTATTACTCATACAGTGTCTCCCTAGCATTGTCATCAGTACTAGACTGCAGATGTAAATTCAGAAATGGTAACAAACTTATAAGCTTTTTCGTCATGAAGGCTCATTGCTGCTACATTGAGGGGAGCAAGGGAATCATCACATCTCATCTGTTGGGCAGTTTTTCTATGTTGACGTGCTTGTGTTGTCAGGAACCTCCTCAATGGACGCGGTCATTGCTTGCAAGCTGTATTGCTCATACAGTGTCTCCCTAGTGTTGTTATCAGTACTAGACTCTATATGTCAGAATTCAGAAAGAGTAACAAGCTTGTAAGCTTTTTCGTCATGGAGGCTCATTGCTGCTACATGCAGGGATGCAGGAGAATAATCTCATCTCATCTCTTCTCTTGAGCAGTTATTGTATGTTGACCTACTTGCATTGGTAGAAACCTCCTCAATGGATGCGGTCGTTGCTTGTGAGCAGTATTACTCATACAGTGTCTCCTTACCATAGTCATCAGTACTAGACTGCAGATGTAGATTCAGAAACTGTAACAAACTTTTAAGCTTTTTCATCATAGAGGCTTATTGCTGCTACATTGGAGGGGAGTAGGGGAATCATCTCATCTCATCTGTTGGGCAGTTTTTCTGTGTTGACTTACTGGCATTGTCAGGAATTCCTCAATGGACGTGGCCATTGCTTGCAAGCAGTATTACTCATACAGTTTTTTCCTAGCCTTGTCATCAGTACTAGACTGCAGATGTCAATTCAGAAAGGGGAAAAACTTGTAAGCTTTTTCGTCAAAGAGGGTCATTGCTCCTACATGAAGGTGGGAAGGGATATCATGTCATCTCATCTCATCTCATGAGCAGTTTTTCTATGTTGACCTGCTTTTCTTTTCAGGAACCTCGTCAATGGACGCGGTCATTGCATGCGAGCAGTATTACTCATACAGTGTCCCCCTAGCATTGTCATCAGTACTAGACTGCAGATGTAAATTCAGAAACAGTAACAAACTTGTAAGCTTTTTCATCATCGAGGCTCATTGCTGCTACATGGAGGGGAGCAAGGGAATAATCTCATCTCATCTGTTGGGCAGTTTTTCTAAGTTAACATGCTTGCGTTGTCAGGAACCTCCTCAATGGACGCGGTCATTGCTTGCAAGCTGTATTACTCATACAGTGTCTCCCTAGTGTTGTTATCAGAACTAGACTGCATATGTCAGTTCAAAAAGTGTAACAAACTTGGAAGCTTTGTCGTCATGGAGACTCATTGCTGCTACGTGGTGGGGAGCAGTGGATTCATCTCATCTCATCAGCACTTTGTTTATGTTGATCTGCTTGCGTTTTCAGGAACCTCCTCAATGAAACCGATCGTTGCTTGTGAGCAACATTACTCATACAGTGTCTCCCTAATGTCATCAGTACAAGACTGCAGATGTAAATTCAGAAAGCATAACAAACTTGTAAGCTTTTTCATCATGGATGCTCATTGCTGCTGCATGGAGGGGAGCAGGGGAATCATCTTGTATCAGTTCTTCTCATAAGCAGTATTTCTATGTTGATCTACTTCCATTGTCAGGAACCTCCTCAATGGACATGGTTGTTGAAGAAAACAGTATTACTCATACAGTGTCTCACTAGCATTGTCGTCAGTACTAGACTGTAGATGTAAACTGAGAAAGAGTAACAAACTTGTAAGATTTTTTGTCACAGAGTCTCGTTGCTACTGTATGGAGGGGAGCAGGGAAATCATCTCATCTCATGTCATCTCATAAGCAGTTTTTTTAGGTTGATCTACTTACTCTGTCAGGAACCTCCTTAATGGTCGTGGTCATTGCTTACGAGAAGTATTACTCATACAGTGTCTCAGTAGCTTTGTAATCAGTACTAGAATTCAGATGTAAATTCAGAATGGGTAACAAACTTCTAAGCTGTTTCACCATGCAGGCTCTACATGGAGGGGTGCAGGGGAATCATCTCATCTCAACTCATCACATGAGCAGTTTTTCTATGTTCCCCTACATGCATTCGTAGGAACCTTCTCAATGGACGCATTCGTTGCTTGCGAACAGTATTGCTCATAAAGTGTCTCCCTAGCATGGTCATCAGTACAAGACTGCAGACGAAGATTTGGAAACTGTAACAAACTTGTAAGCTTTTTCCTCAGAGAGGCTTATTGCTCCCACAAGGAGTGGAACAGGGGAATCACCTCATCTCATCTGTTGGGCAGTTTATCTGTGCTGACTTACTTGCATTGTCAGGAACCTCCTCAATGGATGCGACCATTGCTTGCGAGCAGTATTACTCATATAGTGTCTTCCTAGCCTTGTCATCAGTACTAGACTGCAGATGTCAATTCAGAAAGTGGACAAACTTGTAAGGTTTTTCATCACAGAGGGTCATTGCTCCTATATGAAGGGGGAGAATGGGGAATCCTGTCATCTCATCAGCACTTTTTCTGTGTTGACCTGATTGTGTTTTCTGGAACCTCCTCAATGCATGCAGTCATTGCTTGCGGGCAGTATAACACATACAGTGTCTCCCTAGTATTGTCTTCAGTGCTAGACTGCAGATGCTAATTCAGAAAGGGTCAAACATGTAAGCTTTTTCATCATGGATGGTCATTGCTCCTACATGAAGTATGGAAGGGCAATCATCTCATCTCATATCTCATCTCATATCATCACATATCTCGTCTCATCTAATCTATTCTCATCGCATCTGATCCTCTTGAGTAGTTTTTCTATGTTGACCTACTTGCATTTCAGGAACCTCCTCAATAGACGCGGTCATTTCTTGCTAGCAGTATTACTCATACAGTGTCCCCCTAGCATTGTCGCCAGTACTAGACTGCAGATGTAAATTCAGAAAGGGTAATACACTTTTAAGCTTTTTCATCATGAAGGCTCATTGCTGCCACATGGAGGGGACTAAAACAATCATGTCATCTTATCAGCAGTTTTTCTATGTTGACCTGCTTGCATTTTCAGGAACCTCCTAAATGGACGCTGTCGTTGATTGCGAGCAGTATTACTCATACAGTGTCTCCCTGTTGTTGTCGTCAGTACTAGACTGGAGATGTAAATTCAGAAAGGGTAGCAAACTTGTAAGGTTTTTCTCCACAGAGGCTCATTGCAGCTACATGGAGGGGTGCAGGGGAATCATCTCATGTTATCTAATCTCATCTCATGAGCAGTTTTTCTATGTTGATCTACTTGCATTCTCAGGAACCTCCTCAATGGAAATGGCCTTTGCTTGTGAGCAGTATTACTCATACAATGTCTCCCTAGCATTGTCATCAGTACTAGACTGCAGATGTAAATTCAGAAAGGGTAACAAACTTGTAAGGTTTTTCTTCACACAGGCTCATTGCTCCCACATGGAGGGGTGTAGCGGAAACATCTCATGTTATTTCATCTCATCTCATGAGCAGTTTTTCTGTGTTGATCTACTTGCATTGTAAGGAACCTCCTCAATGGACATGGTCTTTGCTTGTGAGCAGTATTACTCATACAGTGTCTCCCTAGCACTGTCGTCAGTACTAGACTGCAGATGTAAATTCAGAAAGGGTAACAAACTTATAAGATTTTCGTTATGCAGACTCATTGCTGCTACATGGAAGGGTGCAGGGAAATCATCTCATCTCACCTCATCTCATTTAGGTTCATAGGTTCATAGGTTCATACTAGGCTATCTGCCCAAGGGCATTTATAAGCCTAGCCAGAATGTGTTTGGCTTTCGCTACCCATTTTAAATTTATTTTGCTATGCCCTTTTTCGAGGTTAGTATACTGTGCCTCTGTCTAACAGTGACACAGAAGTGATACCCGGGGTAAACCTATGATCTCCCATCCACTCATCAAGATTCCTCTTGAAGAGTGTCAATGAGGGACTCTGCCTAGCTGGACTGGGATTTTATTCCAGAGTTAAGGGAGCCTCTGGGTTATGAATCTGTCCCTCCAGCATATCCTATTTATTTCGGTGCTGAGGTTCAAGTCTCTCGAGCGCATAGCTCGATGGGATTTGGATTTTCTAAGGTGCAGCATGTCCATTAATTCCGGGTTGGACATGGCTTTATACATCAGGCACAGATCGCCTCTGAACAGGCGGTATGCCACTGAGTAGAGCTGGAGTTTCTTTAACAGGGCAGCATATGGCATCTGTTTGAGCCCTTTGATCCTCTTGGTGAGGTACTTTTGGGGTCTTTCCAGTTGTTGCAGGTGTCTGGTAAGGTACATCCCAAAAGGGGCATTGTACTCAATTATGGGCCTGATGAGGGATGAGTAAAGAGGCACGATGATCTCCTCTGATCTAGATGTGAATCCCTTCATGATTAGGTGGGCTATATAAAATGTTTTTCTAACCACTTTGGCCACGTGGTTGTCAAATGAGAGATTGCTATCAACTTGGGTCCCCAGGTCCCTAATTACTTCTTCTGTACTTAATGGATTACCACCTATGTTTTAATTTGTGGGCACTTTGTTTTTGCCAAAGGGGATGACTATACACTTTTTGGCATTTAGCTTGAGGCCATGGCTCTGGCACCAGTTGTCTGTTTCTATGAGGCCCTTTTGGAGGATGCTTGTGTCGGCTGGAGAGTCGATTATGGCGCCCAGTTTGCAGTCATCTGCGAACTTGATCAGCCACAGTCCTTCCGTGTTGGCCTGTACCTCCGAGAAATATATACCGAACAAGAGAGGTCCCAGGACTGAGCCTTGTGGGACACCACTTGTAACTGGTTTGGAGTCTGACATGGCTCCAGCAATTCTAACCATGTGGGTTCTGTCCTTGAGCCAGTTTGCAATCCATCTAGTGACATAGGGGTTTATATTTAAGCTGGTGAGCTTATCTATAATGCCCGAGTAGGGTATTGTATTGAAGGCTTTAGCGAGGTCCAGGTAGGCTGTGTGGACCACCTTCACCTTGTCAATCGCCTTGGTGACTGTTTCAAAGAAATCAACCAGGTTTAAAAGGCAGGATCCGCCCTTAACAAAGCCAAACTGGGTAGGATCCAGTGTCTGTAGGTCCCCAATATCTTTATTTATGAGGTCCATGATGATCCTTTCCATAGCTTTGCAGACTAAGCTAGTCAGGCTTATGGGGCGATAGTTTCCAGGATCTGTTGAGGCACCACCTTTATGGAGAGGGACCACTGTTGCTGTACGCCACTCTTTGGGCACATATCCTGTAGTAAGGCTGAGATTGAACAGTAGTTTTATGTTTGGGTTTAGCTCTTCTTGGAGTTCATGTAGGGGCGCCTGGGACACCGTCTGGTCCCATTGATGCTGTGTTTTTTGCTTTGGAGAGGGCGGCTCTTACCTAAGCATCTGAGATGTCAGGGGGGCAGCACTCTGCTGGGATAGATATTTGCCCTTTTGGTGGGGAGAAGTTGTGCTGAACCTGTCAGCTAGGATGTTGGCAATGTCTGTGGGTTCAGTGTATTTTTTGTCATTTTGGACTAATTTTGAGCATATCTGGGAATTACCACCCAGGTTCCTAACATAACTAAAGAAAGCCTTGTGATTATCCTTAGTGTCCTGTGCAATTTTTCTCTCGAAGCTGGCCTTAGACAATTTTATGAGTGCCCGTAGTTTTTTGCTAATACTGATCAGTGACGCCTTCCCTTTTTGGGATTTTGCTCTATCATTTAGTAGCTTCCTCCTTCTATTGTATAGTTTGTTTATGGCTGGGGTCCACCAGACAGGATGTCTGCCTTTGGAGGATTGGGTCTTGGTTTTATTCGGGATCACATGATCCATGCATTCCTGAAGGTGTTCATAGAATGCGTTTATAATGGATTCTGTGGTCTGGGCCGTATTTTCCACAGGCCCGGGGGCTTTGAAGGATTCCACCTTGGTTTTGAGGAGTGTAAAATTTGCTTTAGAGAAGTTTTTCACTGTGGTTTTCTGGACAGGGGGTGGGGTCGGGATGTGAATATCCAGTGAGATTAGTTTATGGTCTGATCTTACCAGTGAGGGATACACTTCTGGTCTGGAGCATAGAGTCCCCATGTTGGTGATGATCAGGTCCAGTATGTTTTCCCCTCTTGTGGGAGTGGTAACAAGTTGTTCCAAAGCATTTGAGTTTATAAATTCTAGGAACCTTTGGGCTAGGGTGTTGGAGCTAGAGTAATGCTCCCAGTCTATGTTTGGGTAGTTGAAGTCGCCCAATATAATGTGTTTGGAGAGACCTTCATATTTTCCAGTGTTGTCAGGAAGGCCGACTGGGGTTCCTGGGTTTGGGAGGGTGGTCTGTAGCAGGCTATAAACTGGAAGGCAGTTTTACCCACTGTTAGTTGCACATGGATAGTCTCTGATGCTTCGTGCTTTGCCACCAACCTGGAGGTGTGGGTATCTTTGATGAATATCGATACTCCCCCTCCTTTTGTGGTTTGGTCCAAGTTTTGGAGCCAAAAAGCATGGTATGAGGTATAACCTGGTAGTGCTGGGGTGCTCTCGGGAGCCCTGAACCAGGTTTCTGTTACTGCACAGATATCGATGTTCTCCATGCTAAGGAGAGTTTGAGTGCATGCATCTTGAGGTTTAGACTTCTGGCGTTGAGTAGCATTACTCTTAGTTTTTTATCCCTTGTGATACCTATGGAGGTGGGTTTGTCTTTTGAGCCTTGCCTAAAAAAGGCACTATAGGGGTAGCAAGAGCCTTTGCCAATATCCGAAAGCCCAGGGGTGACAGGTGCAAGCCGTCCCTAGCAAAGCATCGTGGCTTGTCGAGCATATCATCCCAAGCTGACAGGCATTGGATCCTCTTTGAATGATATCAGTACCTAATCCTATTGTTGAAATTGATCATCTTGTCTTCATATTGTGGCATCATTCTTGGTGAGGGTAAGATGCTACTCAAGGTCAGGGTCATACCGGCCTGGGCTACATGCTCAGAGAGCTCCCTTATGTCTCTTTTCATGTAGTCCAGGGAGGTACGTCTCAGGCCATTCACACCAGCATGGACAATGACTGAGTCATATTTGTACTTGCCTTGGAGTGACCTGAGTGCTTGTGTTATGTGGCAGATCCTAACGCCCGACAGGCTGCTCACCGTGACCCTCTCCTTGTTCAGCCTGGTGAGCGGGACGTCAGTGTGCCTGACGATAGAGTCACCTATTACAAGTGTATCAGGTGTGTTGTTTAGTCTTAAGGGCTGTGACTGTTCAGCACACTGGCTTTGTGAGATATGTGTTGCACGTGTTTTGTTTTGGGGTAGGTTGCTTGGGTGTCTGCTTTGGAGGTCTCTGCTGCTTAGGCAGATCTTTATTTAGAGCCTCCGAGTATGTTTTGTGTGATTATGTGTTTGGTTTGCTGTCGTGGTAGGTCTATGTGAGACTGGAATTGTAGTGAGTGTGGTTTCCTTCTCCTCCTGACTGGTTATGCCAGTACTGAGTTGAGAGAGCTTAGCCTCCAGTTTGGCTATATGGTTGCATCTCTCACATGTGTTGGAATTTGTTGGGAGGAGGAGAGGGTTGTCTGTGTACATGAGGCAGTTGTAACATTGCCTCAAGATTCCCAGATTCACCAGCTGGACCAGAGAGGAGATTGACAACTGACCTTTGGACATGCTAGAATAATATTGGGAATTCCTTAATAACTGAAAACAAGGGCCAGTGGAGAGTGAGGGTGTAATGCTTTTAATTTTTAGTGCTGACTTATATAATTGCTTTAGTGAGCAAGTGCCAGGTAACTTAAGTGCAATGTGTTACAGGTAACTTAAATGCAAAAATGACAAACAGCAACTTTCTTTCAAGTGAAACTAGGAAATAAGTACAGTAAGCAATGCAGATATCACTAGTGATCCACAGAAGTGCTGAGAAGCCGCATATTAGGTGGAATTAGCGTTCCAGGGAAATAACAAGCAAACAAACAACAAGCATATAAACAAAGCTAGATTCAGCAGGCCTGGATCTAGTCTATGCTACAGCAAACAAGGTGTACCATTTTCAGTAAGATACAGTTCAAATATTCAGGCATTATAAACCTTTAACCAGAAATTCCCAGCTCAGAAGGGCAGAGTCCAGCCTCTTCTCCCACAAGAGTGCAGACCACGAACCTTCTTAATGTAAAATAACTGGCCTGAAGCCCAAGTGCTTAAACCAGAACTAATACACTTTAAGAATAACAGACACTGGGCTCTCAATCAGCAGTTCCCAACTTAGAAGGATGAAAGCTACCTGTCCTGCCACCACAGTGCATGCCACAAACCTTCCTAATGTAAAACAACTGGTCTGAAGCCCAAGTGCTTAATCCAAAAGACTTAGAATGATAGCTACACTTTAATCAAATTACTACCAAGCAGTAATAAATACAATTGAATACTTTAGAGAATGCCTGGATTAGTGCTCAAGTTACACAAACAAAGCTAGATCCAGCAGGCCCGAATCCAGTCTATGCCACAGCAAACAAGGCGCACCAACTTCAGTAAGAAGCAGTTCAGATATGCATGCACTATAAGCCTTTAACCAGAAATTCCCAGCTCAGAAGGGCAGAGTCCAGCCTCTCCTCCCACAAGAGTGCAGACCACAAACCCTCTTAATGTAAAATAACTGGCCTGAAAGCCTAAGTGCTTAAACCAGAATTAATACAGTTTTAAAATAACAGACACTGAGCCCTCAATCAGCAGTTCCCAACCTAGAAGGATGTAAGCTACCTGTTCTGCCACTACAGTGCAGACCACAAACCCTCTCAGTGCAAAACAACTGGTCCGAAGCCCAAGTGTTTAAACCAAAAGGCTTAGAATGAGTTACACCAAGCAGTAATAAATACAATTGAGTATTTTTAAGATGATGCAAAAGTAAAATAAAGTAGGTAGAAACACAAGCACAGTAAAAGCAGATGAAATTTTTTTTTTTCTGAACAAGTGCTGAGATCAAAGAAACAGATTTGAGTGCTGAAACTAGAAAACTGGCTAGTTATAAGAAAAAAAAACTAAGTTAGAAGGCTTTCCTCCAACACAGAAGGGCTTGGGGGCTCAGAAGCCTACAAATAGTATATACCACTTAACAGGAAAGGCAGGAAACAAGCTTAATTTTTTTTTTTTTTTTTCTGTTTCCCAGATGCTCTCTTTGTACACAGTAGGAGTGCCTGAAATCAGAATATGATCTCACTGCACTCAGTTGAGTGAGCAAATGAGATGGGCCCAGAAGGAGTATCCAAACACAAATTTACAAGAGGGGCGGGCAGTTTCAAGGCCACTAAGATTAACACCAAAACCAAAACCAAAACCAAAACAAAAACAGGGAGGGTGGGTGAGACTAACTGAAGAGCAGAGTCAAAACTTCCAGTTCAGTTAATATTCCTGCCACAGTTAAAATCAATTTAAATACTGTATTTTTTTTAAAAAAAAGTGCAGATAAAGGTACTTAAATTCTCTTATATGTCCAGTTAAATACAGCAAGTTCTTAGCCGGCCAAAGCTGAGGTTTTTAAGCAGAAAATATTTCACACTACCACTTAAAATTTCTTCTCTTAAGCAGTTTTTCTATGTTGTCCTACTTAGGTTGGTAGGATCATCCTCAATGGATGTGGTCGTTGCTTGCGAGCAGTATTACTCATACAGTGTCTCCCTAGCATTGTCGTCAGTACTAGACTCCAGATGTAAATTCAGAAATGGTAACAAACTTATTAGCTTTTTCATCATGGAGGCTCAGTGCTGCTACATGGAGGGGAGCAGGGGAATCATCTCATCTCATTTCTTGGCCAGTTTTTCTATGCTGACATACTTGTGTTGTTAGGAACCTGCTCAATGGATGCGGTCATTGCTTGCTAGCAGTATTACTCATACAGTGTCTCTTTAGCGTTGTCATCAGTACTAGACTGCAGATGTCAATTCAGAAAGGGTAACAAACTTGTAAGCTTTTTGGCACGGATTCTCATTGCTGCTACATGGAGGGGAGCAGTGGAATCATCTAATCTCATCTCATCAGCAGTTTTTCTATGTTGATCTGCTTGCGTTTTCAGGAACCTTCTCAATAGACGTGGTGGTTGATTGCGAGCAGTATTACTCCCG